>NC_090929.1:730569949-730572449 GCF_040938575.1 Ambystoma mexicanum
CCCGTTTTATAGCGGAAATGTTGGACAACATTATGAGGGCTGGAGCTACCTATTTACATATAATTAGCATACAGGTAGTGTGTTCATGGGTAATAAATCGACTTTCACATGTAATGCAGTACAGAGAATATTGAGTCCTTCAAGAGGCATGAAAGAAAGCCGTTATTGTGTTGATTGTTCTCTCCACCTCCCTGCAACAGAAACAGGATGGATGGATTAAAGTTATCCTACCAGACATAGGAGTCCTGAATGGGCCCACCAGTCTTATATATCTCGCCTGATCGAGCCTGATCGAGCGATGAGCGTGGTATCATGTTGCAAGTGGCTGCATGGCTTAGCTTACTAAATGCAAATGCATAAGAGTAATATTCTTAGCATTTCTAGAGCCTACGGCCACACCACACTGAATGCGCCCGATCTCGTCTGATCTCGGAAGCTAAGCAGTGTCGGGCCTAGTTAGTACCTGGATGGGAGACCGCCTGGGAATACCAGGTGCTGTAGGCTTTTTTGTGCTCCAAGTTCAGGAAGTGAGCCATTTCTCAATTGCCTTTCAAAACTGCAAGGTCTAGCCGACTAGATGCTTAAAAGTACAAAACTCACTAGGCCCAGAGCCTACGGCCACACCACACTGAATGCGCCCGATCTCGTCTGATCTCAGAAGCTAAGCAGTGTAGGGCCTAGTTAGTACCTGGATGGGAGACCGCCTGGGAATACCAGGTGCTGTAGGCTTTTTTGTGCTCCAAGTTCAGGAAGTGAGCCATTTCTCAATTGCCTTTCAAAACTGCAAGGTCTAGCCGACTAGATGCTTAAAAGTACAAAACTCACTAGGACCAGAGCCTACGGCCACACCACACTGAATGCGCCCGATCTCGTCTGATCTCAGAAGCTAAGCAGTGTCGGGCCTAGTTAGTACCTGGATGGGAGACAGCCTGGGAATAACAGGTGCTGTAGGCTTTTTTGTGCTCCAAGTTCAGGAAGTGAGCCATTTCTCAATTGCCTTTCAAAACTGCAAGGTCTAGCCGACTAGATGCTTAAAAGTACAAAACTCACTAGGACCAGAGCCAACGGCCACACCACACTGAATGCGTCTGATCTCGGAAGCTAAGCAGTGTCGGGCCTAGTTAGTACCTGGATGGGAGACCGCCTGGGAATACCAGGTGCTGTAGGCTTTTTTGTGCTCCAAGTTCAGGAAGTGAGCCATTTCTCAATTGCCTTTCAAAACTGCAAGGTCTAGCCGACTAGATGCTTAAAAGTACAAAACTCACTAGGCCCAGAGCCTACGGCCACACCACACTGAATGCGCCTGATCTCGGAAGCTAAGCAGTGTCGGGCCTAGTTAGTACCTGGATGGGAGACCGCCTGGGAATACCAGGTGCTGTAGGCTATTTTGTGCTCCATGATTAGTAATTGCACAACTTCTCAATTACTTTTCAAATTTGGTATGTTTCCAAAATAATTTTATCCCGTTTTATAGCGGAAATGTTGGACAACATTATGAGGGCTGGAGCTACCTATTTACATATAATTAGCATACAGGTAGTGTGTTCATGGGTAATAAATCGACTTTCACATGTAATGCAGTACAGAGAATATTGAGTCCTTCAAGAGGCATGAAAGAAAGCCGTTATTGTGTTGATTGTTCTCTCCACCTCCCTGCAACAGAAACAGGATGGATGGATTAAAGTTATCCTACCAGACATAGGAGTCCTGAATGGGCCCACCAGTCTTATATATCTCGCCTGATCGAGCCTGATCGAGCGATGAGCGTGGTATCATGTTGCAAGTGGCTGCATGGCTTAGCTTACTAAATGCAAATGCATAAGAGTAATATTCTTAGCATTTCTAGAGCCTACGGCCACACCACACTGAATGCGCCCGATCTCGTCTGATCTCGGAAGCTAAGCAGTGTCGGGCCTAGTTAGTACCTGGATGGGAGACCGCCTGGGAATACCAGGTGCTGTAGGCTTTTTTGTGCTCCAAGTTCAGGAAGTGAGCCATTTCTCAATTGCCTTTCAAAACTGCAAGGTCTAGCCGACTAGATGCTTAAAAGTACAAAACTCACTAGGCCCAGAGCCTACGGCCACACCACACTGAATGCGCCCGATCTCGTCTGATCTCGGAAGCTAAGCAGTGTCGGGCCTAGTTAGTACCTGGATGGGAGACCGCCTGGGAATACCAGGTGCTGTAGGCTTTTTTGTGCTCCAAGTTCAGGAAGTGAGCCATTTCTCAATTGCCTTTCAAAACTGCAAGGTCTAGCCGACTAGATGCTTAAAAGTACAAAACTCACTAGGACCAGAGCCTACGGCCACACCACACTGAATGCGCCCGATCTCGTCTGATCTCAGAAGCTAAGCAGTGTCGGGCCTAGTTAGTACCTGGATGGGAGACAGCCTGGGAATAACAGGTGCTGTAGGCTTTTTTGTGCTCCAAGTTCAGGAAGTGAGCCATTTCTCAATTGCCTTTCAAAACTGCAAGGTCTAGCCGACTAGATGCTTAAAAG
>NC_090929.1:730577449-730579949 GCF_040938575.1 Ambystoma mexicanum
CTGGATGGGAGACCGCCTGGGAATACCAGGTGCTGTAGGCTTTTTTGTGCTCCAAGTTCAGGAAGTGAGCCATTTCTCAATTGCCTTTCAAAACTGCAAGGTCTAGCCGACTAGATGCTTAAAAGTACAAAACTCACTAGGCCCAGAGCCTACGGCCACACCACACTGAATGCGCCCGATCTCGTCTGATCTCAGAAGCTAAGCAGTGTCGGGCCTAGTTAGTACCTGGATGGGAGACCGCCTGGGAATACCAGGTGCTGTAGGCTTTTTTGTGCTCCAAGTTCAGGAAGTGAGCCATTTCTCAATTGCCTTTCAAAACTGCAAGGTCTAGCCGACTAGATGCTTAAAAGTACAAAACTCACTAGGACCAGAGCCTACGGCCACACCACACTGAATGCGTCTGATCTCGGAAGCTAAGCAGTGTCGGGCCTAGTTAGTACCTGGATGGGAGACCGCCTGGGAATACCAGGTGCTGTAGGCTTTTTTGTGCTCCAAGTTCAGGAAGTGAGCCATTTCTCAATTGCCTTTCAAAACTGCAAGGTCTAGCCGACTAGATGCTTAAAAGTACAAAACTCACTAGGCCCAGAGCCTACGGCCACACCACACTGAATGCGCCTGATCTCGGAAGCTAAGCAGTGTCGGGCCTAGTTAGTACCTGGATGGGAGACCGCCTGGGAATACCAGGTGCTGTAGGCTATTTTGTGCTCCATGATTAGTAATTGCACAACTTCTCAATTACTTTTCAAATTTGGTATGTTTCCAAAATAATTTTATCCCGTTTTATAGCGGAAATGTTGGACAACATTATGAGGGCTGGAGCTACCTATTTACATATAATTAGCATACAGGTAGTGTGTTCATGGGTAATAAATCGACTTTCACATGTAATGCAGTACAGAGAATATTGAGTCCTTCAAGAGGCATGAAAGAAAGCCGTTATTGTGTTGATTGTTCTCTCCACCTCCCTGCAACAGAAACAGGATGGATGGATTAAAGTTATCCTACCAGACATAGGAGTCCTGAATGGGCCCACCAGTCTTATATATCTCGCCTGATCGAGCCTGATCGAGCGATGAGCGTGGTATCATGTTGCAAGTGGCTGCATGGCTTAGCTTACTAAATGCAAATGCATAAGAGTAATATTCTTAGCATTTCTAGAGCCTACGGCCACACCACACTGAATGCGCCCGATCTCGTCTGATCTCGCAAGCTAAGCAGTGTCGGGCCTAGTTAGTACCTGGATGGGAGACCGCCTGGGAATACCAGGTGCTGTAGGCTTTTTTGTGCTCCAAGTTCAGGAAGTGAGCCATTTCTCAATTGCCTTTCAAAACTGCAAGGTCTAGCCGACTAGATGCTTAAAAGTACAAAACTCACTAGGCCCAGAGCCTACGGCCACACCACACTGAATGCGCCCGATCTCGTCTGATCTCGGAAGCTAAGCAGTGTCGGGCCTAGTTAGTACCTGGATGGGAGACCGCCTGGGAATACCAGGTGCTGTAGGCTTTTTTGTGCTCCAAGTTCAGGAAGTGAGCCATTTCTCAATTGCCTTTCAAAACTGCAAGGTCTAGCCGACTAGATGCTTAAAAGTACAAAACTCACTAGGACCAGAGCCTACGGCCACACCACACTGAATGCGCCCGATCTCGTCTGATCTCAGAAGCTAAGCAGTGTCGGGCCTAGTTAGTACCTGGATGGGAGACAGCCTGGGAATAACAGGTGCTGTAGGCTTTTTTGTGCTCCAAGTTCAGGAAGTGAGCCATTTCTCAATTGCCTTTCATAACTGCAAGGTCTAGCCGACTAGATGCTTAAAAGTACAAAACTCACTAGGACCAGAGCCTACGGCCACACCACACTGAATGCGTCTGATCTCGGAAGCTAAGCAGTGTCGGGCCTAGTTAGTACCTGGATGGGAGACCGCCTGGGAATACCAGGTGCTGTAGGCTTTTTTGTGCTCCAAGTTCAGGAAGTGAGCCATTTCTCAATTGCCTTTCAAAACTGCAAGGTCTAGCCGACTAGATGCTTAAAAGTACAAAACTCACTAGGCCCAGAGCCTACGGCCACACCACACTGAATGCGCCTGATCTCGGAAGCTAAGCAGTGTCGGGCCTAGTTAGTACCTGGATGGGAGACCGCCTGGGAATACCAGGTGCTGTAGGCTATTTTGTGCTCCATGATTAGTAATTGCACAACTTCTCAATTACTTTTCAAATTTGGTATGTTTCCAAAATAATTTTATCCCGTTTTATAGCGGAAATGTTGGACAACATTATGAGGGCTGGAGCTACCTATTTACATATAATTAGCATACAGGTAGTGTGTTCATGGGTAATAAATCGACTTTCACATGTAATGCAGTACAGAGAATATTGAGTCCTTCAAGAGGCATGAAAGAAAGCCGTTATTGTGTTGATTGTTCTCTCCACCTCCCTGCAACAGAAACAGGATGGATGGATTAAAGTTATCCTACCAGACATAGGAGTCCTGAATGGGCCCACCAGTC
>NC_090929.1:730584949-730597449 GCF_040938575.1 Ambystoma mexicanum
ACCAGGTGCTGTAGGCTATTTTGTGCTCCATGATTAGTAATTGCACAACTTCTCAATTACTTTTCAAATTTGGTATGTTTCCAAAATAATTTTATCCCGTTTTATAGCGGAAATGTTGGACAACATTATGAGGGCTGGAGCTACCTATTTACATATAATTAGCATACAGGTAGTGTGTTCATGGGTAATAAATCGACTTTCACATGTAATGCAGTACAGAGAATATTGAGTCCTTCAAGAGGCATGAAAGAAAGCCGTTATTGTGTTGATTGTTCTCTCCACCTCCCTGCAACAGAAACAGGATGGATGGATTAAAGTTATCCTACCAGACATAGGAGTCCTGAATGGGCCCACCAGTCTTATATATCTCGCCTGATCGAGCCTGATCGAGCGATGAGCGTGGTATCATGTTGCAAGTGGCTGCATGGCTTAGCTTACTAAATGCAAATGCATAAGAGTAATATTCTTAGCATTTCTAGAGCCTACGGCCACACCACACTGAATGCGCCCGATCTCGTCTGATCTCGGAAGCTAAGCAGTGTCGGGCCTAGTTAGTACCTGGATGGGAGACCGCCTGGGAATACCAGGTGCTGTAGGCTTTTTTGTGCTCCAAGTTCAGGAAGTGAGCCATTTCTCAATTGCCTTTCAAAACTGCAAGGTCTAGCCGACTAGATGCTTAAAAGTACAAAACTCACTAGGCCCAGAGCCTACGGCCACACCACACTGAATGCGCCCGATCTCGTCTGATCTCGGAAGCTAAGCAGTGTCGGGCCTAGTTAGTACCTGGATGGGAGACCGCCTGGGAATACCAGGTGCTGTAGGCTTTTTTGTGCTCCAAGTTCAGGAAGTGAGCCATTTCTCAATTGCCTTTCAAAACTGCAAGGTCTAGCCGACTAGATGCTTAAAAGTACAAAACTCACTAGGACCAGAGCCTACGGCCACACCACACTGAATGCGCCCGATCTCGTCTGATCTCGGAAGCTAAGCAGTGTCGGGCCTAGTTAGTACCTGGATGGGAGACCGCCTGGGAATACCAGGTGCTGTAGGCTATTTTGTGCTCCATGATTAGTAATTGCACAACTTCTCAATTACTTTTCAAATTTGGTATGTTTCCAAAATAATTTTATCCCGTTTTATAGCGGAAATGTTGGACAACATTATGAGGGCTGGAGCTACCTATTTACATATAATTAGCATACAGGTAGTGTGTTCATGGGTAATAAATCGACTTTCACATGTAATGCAGTACAGAGAATATTGAGTCCTTCAAGAGGCATGAAAGAAAGCCGTTATTGTGTTGATTGTTCTCTCCACCTCCCTGCAACAGAAACAGGATGGATGGATTAAAGTTATCCTACCAGACATAGGAGTCCTGAATGGGCCCACCAGTCTTATATATCTCGCCTGATCGAGCCCTGATCGAGCGATGAGCGTGGTATCATGTTGCAAGTGGCTGCATGGCTTAGCTTACTAAATGCAAATGCATAAGAGTAATATTCTTAGCATTACTAGAGCCTACGGCCACACCACACTGAATGCGCCTGATCTCGGAAGCTAAGCAGTGTCGGGCCTAGTTAGTACCTGGATGGGAGACTGCCTGGGAATACCAGGTGCTGTAGGCTTTTTTGTGCTCCAAGTTCAGGAAGTGAGCCATTTCTCAATTGCCTTTCAAAACTGCAAGGTCTAGCCGACTAGATGCTTAAAAGTACAAAACTCACTAGGCCCAGAGCCTACGGCCGCACCACACTGAATGCGCCCGATCTCGTCTGATCTCGGAAGCTAAGCAGTGTCGGGCCTAGTTAGTACCTGGATGGGAGACCGCCTGGGAATACCAGGTGCTGTAGGCTATTTTGTGCTCCATGATTAGTAATTGCGCAACTTCTCAATTACTTTTCAAATTTGGTATGTTTCCAAAATAATTTTATCCCGTTTTATAGCGGAAATGTTGGACAACATTATGAGGGCTGGAGCTACCTATTTACATATAATTAGCATACAGGTAGTGTGTTCATGGGTAATAAATCGACTTTCACATGTAATGCAGTACAGAGAATATTGAGTCCTTCAAGAGGCATGAAAGAAAGCCGTTATTGTGTTGATTGTTCTCTCCACCTCCCTGCAACAGAAACAGGATGGATGGATTAAAGTTATCCTACCAGACATAGGAGTCCTGAATGGGCCCACCAGTCTTATATATCTCGCCTGATCGAGCGCTGATCGAGCGATGAGCGTGGTATCATGTTGCAAGTGGCTGCATGGCTTAGCTTACTAAATGCAAATGCATAAGAGTAATATTCTTAGCATTACTCGAGCCTACGGCCACACCACACTGAATGCGCCCGATCTCGTCTGATCTCGGAAGCTAAGCAGTGTTGGGCCTAGTTAGTACCTGGATGGGAGACCGCCTGGGAATACCAGGTGCTGTAGGCTTTTTTGTGCTCCAAGTTCAGGAAGTGAGCCATTTCTCAATTGCCTTTCAAAACTGCAAGGTCTAGCCGACTAGATGCTTAAAAGTACAAAACTCACTAGGCCCAGAGCCTACGGCCACACCACACTGAATGCGCCCGATCTCGTCTGATCTCGGAAGCTAAGCAGTGTCGGGCCTAGTTAGTACCTGGATGGGAGACCGCCTGGGAATACCAGGTGCTGTAGGCTTTTTTGTGCTCCAAGTTCAGGAAGTGAGCCATTTCTCAATTGCCTTTCAAAACTGCAAGGTCTAGCCGACTAGATGCTTAAAAGTACAAAACTCACTAGGACCAGAGCCTACGGCCACACCACACTGAATGCGCCCGATCTCGTCTGATCTCGGAAGCTAAGCAGTGTCGGGCCTAGTTAGTACCTGGATGGGAGACCGCCTGGGAATACCAGGTGCTGTAGGCTTTTTTGTGCTCCAAGTTCAGGAAGTGAGCCATTTCTCAATTGCCTTTCAAAACTGCAAGGTCTAGCCGACTAGATGCTTAAAAGTACAAAACTCACTAGGCCCAGAGCCTACGGCCACACCACACTGAATGCGCCCGATCTCGTCTGATCTCGGAAGCTAAGCAGTGTCGGGCCTAGTTAGTACCTGGATGGGAGACCGCCTGGGAATACCAGGTGCTGTAGGCTTTTTTGTGCTCCATGATTAGTAATTGCACAACTTCTCAATTACTTTTCAAATTTGGTATGTTTCCAAAATAATTTTATCCCGTTTTATAGCGGAAATGTTGGACAACATTATGAGGGCTGGAGCTACCTATTTACATATAATTAGCATACAGGTAGTGTGTTCATGGGTAATAAATCGACTTTCACATGTAATGCAGTACAGAGAATATTGAGTCCTTCAAGAGGCATGAAAGAAAGCCGTTATTGTGTTGATTGTTCTCTCCACCTCCCTGCAACAGAAACAGGATGGATGGATTAAAGTTATCCTACCAGACATAGGAGTCCTGAATGGGCCCACCAGTCTTATATATCTCGCCTGATCGAGCGCTGATCGAGCGATGAGCGTGGTATCATGTTGCAAGTGGCTGCATGGCTTAGCTTACTAAATGCAAATGCATAAGAGTAATATTCTTAGCATTTCTAGAGCCTACGGCCACACCACACTGAATGCGCCCGATCTCGTCTGATCTCGGAAGCTAAGCAGTGTCGGGCCTAGTTAGTACCTGGATGGGAGACTGCCTGGGAATACCAGGTGCTGTAGGCTTTTTTGTGCTCCAAGTTCAGGAAGTGAGCCATTTCTCAATTGCCTTTCAAAACTGCAAGGTCTAGCCGACTAGATGCTTAAAAGTACAAAACTCACTAGGCCCAGAGCCTACGGCCACACCACACTGAATGCGCCCGATCTCGTCTGATCTCGGAAGCTAAGCAGTGTCGGGCCTAGTTAGTACCTGGATGGGAGACCGCCTGGGAATACCAGGTGCTGTAGGCTATTTTGTGCTCCATGATTAGTAATTGCGCAACTTCTCAATTACTTTTCAAATTTGGTATGTTTCCAAAATAATTTTATCCCGTTTTATAGCGGAAATGTTGGACAACATTATGAGGGCTGGAGCTACCTATTTACATATAATTAGCATACAGGTAGTGTGTTCATGGGTAATAAATCGACTTTCACATGTAATGCAGTACAGAGAATATTGAGTCCTTCAAGAGGCATGAAAGAAAGCTGTTATTGTGTTGATTGTTCTCTCCACCTCCCTGCAACAGAAACAGGATGGATGGATTAAAGTTATCCTACCAGACATAGGAGTCCTGAATGGGCCCACCAGTCTTATATATCTCGCCTGATCGAGCGCTGATCGAGCGATGAGCGTGGTATCATGTTGCAAGTGGCTGCATGGCTTAGCTTACTAAATGCAAATGCATAAGAGTAATATTCTTAGCATTTCTAGAGCCTACGGCCACACCACACTGAATGCGCCCGATCTCGTCTGATCTCGGAAGCTAAGCAGTGTCGGGCCTAGTTAGTACCTGGATGGGAGACTGCCTGGGAATACCAGGTGCTGTAGGCTTTTTTGTGCTCCAAGTTCAGGAAGTGAGCCATTTCTCAATTGCCTTTCAAAACTGCAAGGTCTAGCCGACTAGGTGCTTAAAAGTACAAAACTCACTAGGCCCAGAGCCTACGGCCACACCACACTGAATGCGCCCGATCTCGTCTGATCTCGGAAGCTAAGCAGTGTCGGGCCTAGTTAGTACCTGGATGGGAGACCGCCTGGGAATACCAGGTGCTGTAGGCTTTTTTGTGCTCCAAGTTCAGGAAGTGAGCCATTTCTCAATTGCCTTTCAAAACTGCAAGGTCTAGCCGACTAGATGCTTAAAAGTACAAAACTCACTAGGACCAGAGCCTACGGCCACACCACACTGAATGCGCCCGTCTCTGTCTGATCTCGGAAGCTAAGCAGTGTCGGGCCTAGTTAGTACCTGGATGGGAGACCGCCCGGGAATACCAGGTGCTGTAGGCTTTTTTGTGCTCCAAGTTCAGGAAGTGAGCCATTTCTCAATTGCCTTTCAAAACTGCAAGGTCTAGCCGACTAGATGCTTAAAAGTACAAAACTCACTAGGCCCTGAGCCTACGGCCACACCACACTGAATGCGCCCGATCTCGTCTGATCTCGGAAGCTAAGCAGTGTCGGGCCTAGTTAGTACCTGGATGGGAGACCGCCTGGGAATACCCGGTGCTGTAGGCTATTTTGTGCTCCATGATTAGTAATTGCACAACTTCTCAATTACTTTTCAAATTTGGTATGTTTCCAAAATAATTTTATCCCGTTTTATAGCGGAAATGTTGGACAACATTATGAGGGCTGGAGCTACCTATTTACATATAATTAGCATACAGGTAGTGTGTTCATGGGTAATAAATCGACTTTCACATGTAATGCAGTACAGAGAATATTGAGTCCTTCAAGAGGCATGAAAGAAAGCTGTTATTGTGTTGATTGTTCTCTCCACCTCCCTGCAACAGAAACAGGATGGATGGATTAAAGTTATCCTACCAGACATAGGAGTCCTGAATGGGCCCACCAGTCTTATATATCTCGCCTGATCGAGCGCTGATCGAGCGATGAGCGTGGTATCATGTTGCAAGTGGCTGCATGGCTTAGCTTACTAAATGCAAATGCATAAGAGTAATATTCTTAGCATTACTCGAGCCTACGGCCACACCACACTGAATGCGCTCGATCTCGTCTGATCTCGGAAGCTAAGCAGTGTCGGGCCTAGTTAGTACCTGGATGGGAGACCGCCTGGGAATACCAGGTGCTGTAGGCTTTTTTGTGCTCCAAGTTCAGGAAGTGAGCCATTTCTCAATTGCCTTTCAAAACTGCAAGGTCTAGCCGACTAGGTGCTTAAAAGTACAAAACTCACTAGGCCCAGAGCCTACGGCCACACCACACTGAATGCGCCCGATCTCGTCTGATCTCGGAAGCTAAGCAGTGTCGGGCCTAGTTAGTACCTGGATGGGAGACCGCCTGGGAATACCAGGTGCTGTAGGCTTTTTTGTGCTCCAAGTTCAGGAAGTGAGCCATTTCTCAATTGCCTTTCAAAACTGCAAGGTCTAGCCGACTAGATGCTTAAAAGTACAAAACTCACTAGGACCAGAGCCTACGGCCACACCACACTGAATGCGCCTGATCTCGGAAGCTAAGCAGTGTCGGGCCTAGTTAGTACCTGGATGGGAGACCGCCTGGGAATACCAGGTGCTGTAGGCTTTTTTGTGCTCCAAGTTCAGGAAGTGAGCCATTTCTCAATTGCCTTTCAAAACTGCAAGGTCTAGCCGACTAGATGCTTAAAAGTACAAAACTCACTAGGCCCAGAGCCTACGGCCACACCACACTGAATGCGCCTGATCTCGGAAGCTAAGCAGTGTCGGGCCTAGTTAGTACCTGGATGGGAGACCGCCTGGGAATACCAGGTGCTGTAGGCTATTTTGTGCTCCATGATTAGTAATTGCACAACTTCTCAATTACTTTTCAAATTTGGTATGTTTCCAAAATAATTTTATCCCGTTTTATAGCGGAAATGTTGGACAACATTATGAGGGCTGGAGCTACCTATTTACATATAATTAGCATACAGGTAGTGTGTTCATGGGTAATAAATCGACTTTCACATGTAATGCAGTACAGAGAATATTGAGTCCTTCAAGAGGCATGAAAGAAAGCCGTTATTGTGTTGATTGTTCTCTCCACCTCCCTGCAACAGAAACAGGATGGATGGATTAAAGTTATCCTACCAGACATAGGAGTCCTGAATGGGCCCACCAGTCTTATATATCTCGCCTGATCGAGCCTGATCGAGCGATGAGCGTGGTATCATGTTGCAAGTGGCTGCATGGCTTAGCTTACTAAATGCAAATGCATAAGAGTAATATTCTTAGCATTTCTAGAGCCTACGGCCACACCACACTGAATGCGCCCGATCTCGTCTGATCTCGGAAGCTAAGCAGTGTCGGGCCTAGTTAGTACCTGGATGGGAGACCGCCTGGGAATACCAGGTGCTGTAGGCTTTTTTGTGCTCCAAGTTCAGGAAGTGAGCCATTTCTCAATTGCCTTTCAAAACTGCAAGGTCTAGCCGACTAGATGCTTAAAAGTACAAAACTCACTAGGCCCAGAGCCTACGGCCACACCACACTGAATGCGCCCGATCTCGTCTGATCTCAGAAGCTAAGCAGTGTCGGGCCTAGTTAGTACCTGGATGGGAGACCGCCTGGGAATACCAGGTGCTGTAGGCTTTTTTGTGCTCCAAGTTCAGGAAGTGAGCCATTTCTCAATTGCCTTTCAAAACTGCAAGGTCTAGCCGACTAGATGCTTAAAAGTACAAAACTCACTAGGACCAGAGCCTACGGCCACACCACACTGAATGCGTCTGATCTCGGAAGCTAAGCAGTGTCGGGCCTAGTTAGTACCTGGATGGGAGACCGCCTGGGAATACCAGGTGCTGTAGGCTTTTTTGTGCTCCAAGTTCAGGAAGTGAGCCATTTCTCAATTGCCTTTCAAAACTGCAAGGTCTAGCCGACTAGATGCTTAAAAGTACAAAACTCACTAGGCCCAGAGCCTACAGCCACACCACACTGAATGCGCCTGATCTCGGAAGCTAAGCAGTGTCGGGCCTAGTTAGTACCTGGATGGGAGACCGCCTGGGAATACCAGGTGCTGTAGGCTATTTTGTGCTCCATGATTAGTAATTGCACAACTTCTCAATTACTTTTCAAATTTGGTATGTTTCCAAAATAATTTTATCCCGTTTTATAGCGGAAATGTTGGACAACATTATGAGGGCTGGAGCTACCTATTTACATATAATTAGCATACAGGTAGTGTGTTCATGGGTAATAAATCGACTTTCACATGTAATGCAGTACAGAGAATATTGAGTCCTTCAAGAGGCATGAAAGAAAGCCGTTATTGTGTTGATTGTTCTCTCCACCTCCCTGCAACAGAAACAGGATGGATGGATTAAAGTTATCCTACCAGACATAGGAGTCCTGAATGGGCCCACCAGTCTTATATATCTCGCCTGATCGAGCCTGATCGAGCGATGAGCGTGGTATCATGTTGCAAGTGGCTGCATGGCTTAGCTTACTAAATGCAAATGCATAAGAGTAATATTCTTAGCATTTCTAGAGCCTACGGCCTTACACACTGAATGCGCCCGATCTCGTCTGATCTCGGAAGCTAAGCAGTGTCGGGCCTAGTTAGTACCTGGATGGGAGACCGCCTGGGAATACCAGGTGCTGTAGGCTTTTTTGTGCTCCAAGTTCAGGAAGTGAGCCATTTCTCAATTGCCTTTCAAAACTGCAAGGTCTAGCCGACTAGATGCTTAAAAGTACAAAACTCACTAGGCCCAGAGCCTACGGCCACACCACACTGAATGCGCCCGATCTCGTCTGATCTCGGAAGCTAAGCAGTGTCGGGCCTAGTTAGTACCTGGATGGGAGACCGCCTGGGAATACCAGTTGCTGTAGGCTTTTTTGTGCTCCAAGTTCAGGAAGTGAGCCATTTCTCAATTGCCTTTCAAAACTGCAAGGTCTAGCCGACTAGATGCTTAAAAGTACAAAACTCACTAGGACCAGAGCCTACGGCCACACCACACTGAATGCGCCCGATCTCGTCTGATCTCGGAAGCTAAGCAGTGTCGGGCCTAGTTAGTACCTGGATGGGAGACCGCCTGGGAATACCAGGTGCTGTAGGCTTTTTTGTGCTCCAAGTTCAGGAAGTGAGCCATTTCTCAATTGCCTTTCAAAACTGCAAGGTCTAGCCGACTAGATGCTTAAAAGTACAAAACTCACTAGGCCCAGAGCCTATGGCCACACCACACTGAATGCGTCTGATCTCGGAAGCTAAGCAGTGTCGGGCCTAGTTAGTACCTGGATGGGAGACCGCCTGGGAATACCAGGTGCTGTAGGCTATTTTGTGCTCCATGATTAGTAATTGCACAACTTCTCAATTACTTTTCAAATTTGGTATATTTCCAAAATAATTTTATCCCGTTTTATAGCGGAAATGTTGGACAACATTATGAGGGCTGGAGCTACCTATTTACATATAATTAGCATACAGGTAGTGTGTTCATGGGTAATAAATCGACTTTCACATGTAATGCAGTACAGAGAATATTGAGTCCTTCAAGAGGCATGAAAGAAAGCCGTTATTGTGTTGATTGTTCTCTCCACCTCCCTGCAACAGAAACAGGATGGATGGATTAAAGTTATCCTACCAGACATAGGAGTCCTGAATGGGCCCACCAGTCTTATATATCTCGCCTGATCGAGCGCTGATCGAGCGATGAGCGTGGTATCATGTTGCAAGTGGCTGCATGGCTTAGCTTACTAAATGCAAATGCATAAGAGTAATATTCTTAGCATTTCTAGAGCCTACGGCCACACCACACTGAATGCGCCCGATCTCGTCTGATCTCGGAAGCTAAGCAGTGTCGGGCCTAGTTAGTACCTGGATGGGAGACTGCCTGGGAATACCAGGTGCTGTAGGCTTTTTTGTGCTCCAAGTTCAGGAAGTGAGCCATTTCTCAATTGCCTTTCAAAACTGCAAGGTCTAGCCGACTAGATGCTTAAAAGTACAAAACTCACTAGGCCCAGAGCCTACGGCCACACCACACTGAATGCGCCCGATCTCGTCTGATCTCGGAAACTAAGCAGTGTCGGGCCTAGTTAGTACCTGGATGGGAGACCGCCTGGGAATACCAGGTGCTGTAGGCTATTTTGTGCTCCATGATTAGTAATTGCGCAACTTCTCAATTACTTTTCAAATTTGGTATGTTTCCAAAATAATTTTATCCCGTTTTATAGCGGAAATGTTGGACAACATTATGAGGGCTGGAGCTACCTATTTACATATAATTAGCATACAGGTAGTGTGTTCATGGGTAATAAATCGACTTTCACATGTAATGCAGTACAGAGAATATTGAGTCCTTCAAGAGGCATGAAAGAAAGCCGTTATTGTGTTGATTGTTCTCTCCACCTCCCTGCAACAGAAACAGGATGGATGGATTAAAGTTATCCTACCAGACATAGGAGTCCTGAATGGGCCCACCAGTCTTATATATCTCGCCTGATCGAGCGCTGATCGAGCGATGAGCGTGGTATCATGTTGCAAGTGGCTGCATGGCTTAGCTTACTAAATGCAAATGCATAAGAGTAATATTCTTAGCATTACTCGAGCCTACGGCCACACCACACTGAATGCGCCCGATCTCGTCTGATCTCGGAAGCTAAGCAGTGTCGGGCCTAGTTAGTACCTGGATGGGAGACCGCCTGGGAATACCAGGTGCTGTAGGCTTTTTTGTGCTCCAAGTTCAGGAAGTGAGCCATTTCTCAATTGCCTTTCAAAACTGCAAGGTCTAGCCAACTAGGTGCTTAAAAGTACAAAACTCACTAGGCCCAGAGCCTACGGCCACACCACACTGAATGCGCCCGATCTCGTCTGATCTCGGAAGCTAAGCAGTGTCGGGCCTAGTTAGTACCTGGATGGGAGACCGCCTGGGAATACCAGGTGCTGTAGGCTTTTTTGTGCTCCAAGTTCAGGAAGTGAGCCATTTCTCAATTGCCTTTCAAAACTGCAAGGTCTAGCCGACTAGATGCTTAAAAGTACAAAACTCACTAGGACCAGAGCCTACGGCCACACCACACTGAATGCGCCCGATCTCGTCTGATCTCGGAAGCTAAGCAGTGTCGGGCCTAGTTAGTACCTGGATGGGAGACCGCCTGGGAATACCAGGTGCTGTAGGCTTTTTTGTGCTCCAAGTTCAGGAAGTGAGCCATTTCTCAATTGCCTTTCAAAACTGCAAGGTCTAGCCGACTAGATGCTTAAAAGTACAAAACTCACTAGGCCCTGAGCCTACGGCCACACCACACTGAATGCGCCCGATCTCGTCTGATCTCGGAAGCTAAGCAGTGTCGGGCCTAGTTAGTACCTGGATGGGAGACCGCCTGGGAATACCAGGTGCTGTAGGCTATTTTGTGCTCCATGATTAGTAATTGCACAACTTCTCAATTACTTTTCAAATTTGGTATGTTTCCAAAATAATTTTATCCCGTTTTATAGCGGAAATGTTGGACAACATTATGAGGGCTGGAGCTACCTATTTACATATAATTAGCATACAGGTAGTGTGTTCATGGGTAATAAATCGACTTTCACATGTAATGCAGTACAGAGAATATTGAGTCCTTCAAGAGGCATGAAAGAAAGCCGTTATTGTGTTGATTGTTCTCTCCACCTCCCTGCAACAGAAACAGGATGGATGGATTAAAGTTATCCTACCAGACATAGGAGTCCTGAATGGGCCCACCAGTCTTATATATCTCGCCTGATCGAGCCTGATGATCGAGCGATGAGCGTGGTATCATGTTGCAAGTGGCTGCATGGCTTAGCTTACTAAATGCAAATGCATAAGAGTAATATTCTTAGCATTTCTAGAGCCTACGGCCACACCACACTGAATGCGCCCGATCTCGTCTGATCTCGGAAGCTAAGCAGTGTCGGGCCTAGTTAGTACCTGGATGGGAGACCGCCTGGGAATACCAGGTGCTGTAGGCTTTTTTGTGCTCCAAGTTCAGGAAGTGAGCCATTTCTCAATTGCCTTTCAAAACTGCAAGGTCTAGCCGACTAGATGCTTAAAAGTACAAAACTCACTAGGCCCAGAGCCTACGGCCACACCACACTGAATGCGCCCGATCTCGTCTGATCTCAGAAGCTAAGCAGTGTCGGGCCTAGTTAGTACCTGGATGGGAGACCGCCTGGGAATACCAGGTGCTGTAGGCTTTTTTGTGCTCCAAGTTCAGGAAGTGAGCCATTTCTCAATTGCCTTTCAAAACTGGAAGGTCTAGCCGACTAGATGCTTAAAAGTACAAAACTCACTAGGCCCAGAGCCTACGGCCACACCACACTGAATGCGCCCGATCTCGTCTGATCTCGGAAGCTAAGCAGTGTCGGGCCTAGTTAGTACCTGGATTGGAGACCGCCTGGGAATACCAGGTGCTGTAGGCTTTTTTGTGCTCCAAGTTCAGGAAGTGAGCCATTTCTCAATTGCCTTTCAAAACTGCAAGGTCTAGCCGACTAGATGCTTAAAAGTACAAAACTCACTAGGCCCAGAGCCTACGGCCACACCACACTGAATGCGCCTGATCTCGTCTGATCTCGGAAGCTAAGCAGTGTCGGGCCTAGTTAGTACCTGGATGGGAGACTGCCTGGGAATACCAGGTGCTGTAGGCTTTTTTGTGCTCCAAGTTCAGGAAGTGAGCCATTTCTCAATTGCCTTTCAAAACTGCAAGGTCTAGCCGACTAGATGCTTAAAAGTACAAAACTCACTAGGCCCAGAGCCTACGGCCACACCACACTGAATGCGCCCGATCTCGTCTGATCTCGGAAGCTAAGCAGTGTCGGGCCTAGTTAGTACCTGGATGGGAGACCGCCTGGGAATACCAGGTGCTGTAGGCTATTTTGTGCTCCATGATTAGTAATTGCGCAACTTCTCAATTACTTTTCAAATTTGGT
>NC_090929.1:730602449-730624949 GCF_040938575.1 Ambystoma mexicanum
CGATCTCGTCTGATCTCGGAAGCTAAGCAGTGTCGGGCCTAGTTAGTACCTGGATGGGAGACCGCCTGGGAGTACCAGGTGCTGTAGGCTTTTTTGTGCTCCAAGTTCAGGAAGTGAGCCATTTCTCAATTGCCTTTCAAAACTGCAAGGTCTAGCCGACTAGATGCTTAAAAGTACAAAACTCACTAGGCCCAGAACCTACGGCCACACCACACTGAATGCGCCCGATCTCGTCTGATCTCGGAAGCTAAGCAGTGTCGGGCCTAGTTAGTACCTGGATGGGAGACCGCCTGGGAATACCAGGTGCTGTAGGCTTTTTTGTGCTCCAAGTTCAGGAAGTGAGCCATTTCTCAATTGCCTTTCAAAACTGCAAGGTCTAGCCGACTAGATGCTTAAAAGTACAAAACTCACTAGGACCAGAGCCTACGGCCACACCACACTGAATGCGCCCGATCTCGTCTGATCTCAGAAGCTAAGCAGTGTCGGGCCTAGTTAGTACCTGGATGGGAGACAGCCTGGGAATAACAGGTGCTGTAGGCTTTTTTGTGCTCCAAGTTCAGGAAGTGAGCCATTTCTCAATTGCCTTTCAAAACTGCAAGGTCTAGCCGACTAGATGCTTAAAAGTACAAAACTCACTAGGACCAGAGCCTACGGCCACACCACACTGAATGCGTCTGATCTCGGAAGCTAAGCAGTGTCGGGCCTAGTTAGTACCTGGATGGGAGACCGCCTGGGAATACCAGGTGCTGTAGGCTTTTTTGTGCTCCAAGTTCAGGAAGTGAGCCATTTCTCAATTGCCTTTCAAAACTGCAAGGTCTAGCCGACTAGATGCTTAAAAGTACAAAACTCACTAGGCCCAGAGCCTACGGCCACACCACACTGAATGCGCCTGATCTCGGAAGCTAAGCAGTGTCGGGCCTAGTTAGTACCTGGATGGGAGACCGCCTGGGAATACCAGGTGCTGTAGGCTATTTTGTGCTCCATGATTAGTAATTGCACAACTTCTCAATTACTTTTCAAATTTGGTATGTTTCCAAAATAATTTTATCCCGTTTTATAGCGGAAATGTTGGACAACATTATGAGGGCTGGAGCTACCTATTTACATATAATTAGCATACAGGTAGTGTGTTCATGGGTAATAAATCGACTTTCACATGTAATGCAGTACAGAGAATATTGAGTCCTTCAAGAGGCATGAAAGAAAGCCGTTATTGTGTTGATTGTTCTCTCCACCTCCCTGCAACAGAAACAGGATGGATGGATTAAAGTTATCCTACCAGACATAGGAGTCCTGAATGGGCCCACCAGTCTTATATATCTCGCCTGATCGAGCCTGATCGAGCGATGAGCGTGGTATCATGTTGCAAGTGGCTGCATGGCTTAGCTTACTAAATGCAAATGCATAAGAGTAATATTCTTAGCATTTCTAGAGCCTACGGCCACACCACACTGAATGCGCCCGATCTCGTCTGATCTCGGAAGCTAAGCAGTGTCGGGCCTAGTTAGTACCTGGATGGGAGACCGCCTGGGAATACCAGGTGCTGTAGGCTTTTTTGTGCTCCAAGTTCAGGAAGTGAGCCATTTCTCAATTGCCTTTCAAAACTGCAAGGTCTAGCCGACTAGATGCTTAAAAGTACAAAACTCACTAGGCCCAGAGCCTACGGCCACACCACACTGAATGCGCCCGATCTCGTCTGATCTCGGAAGCTAAGCAGTGTCGGGCCTAGTTAGTACCTGGATGGGAGACCGCCTGGGAATACCAGGTGCTGTAGGCTTTTTTGTGCTCCAAGTTCAGGAAGTGAGCCATTTCTCAATTGCCTTTCAAAACTGCAAGGTCTAGCCGACTAGATGCTTAAAAGTACAAAACTCACTAGGACCAGAGCCTACGGCCACACCACACTGAATGCGCCCGATCTCGTCTGATCTCGGAAGCTAAGCAGTGTCGGGCCTAGTTAGTACCTGGATGGGAGACCGCCTGGGAATACCAGGTGCTGTAGGCTATTTTGTGCTCCATGATTAGTAATTGCGCAACTTCTCAATTACTTTTCAAATTTGGTATGTTTCCAAAATAATTTTATCCCGTTTTATAGCGGAAATGTTGGACAACATTATGAGGGCTGGAGCTACCTATTTACATATAATTAGCATACAGGTAGTGTGTTCATGGGTAATAAATCGACTTTCACATGTAATGCAGTACAGAGAATATTGAGTCCTTCAAGAGGCATGAAAGAAAGCCGTTATTGTGTTGATTGTTCTCTCCACCTCCCTGCAACAGAAACAGGATGGATGGATTAAAGTTATCCTACCAGACATAGGAGTCCTGAATGGGCCCACCAGTCTTATATATCTCGCCTGATCGAGCCCTGATCGAGCGATGAGCGTGGTATCATGTTGCAAGTGGCTGCATGGCTTAGCTTACTAAATGCAAATGCATAAGAGTAATATTCTTAGCATTACTAGAGCCTACGGCCACACCACACTGAATGCGCCTGATCTCGGAAGCTAAGCAGTGTCGGGCCTAGTTAGTACCTGGATGGGAGACTGCCTGGGAATACCAGGTGCTGTAGGCTTTTTTGTGCTCCAAGTTCAGGAAGTGAGCCATTTCTCAATTGCCTTTCAAAACTGCAAGGTCTAGCCGACTAGATGCTTAAAAGTACAAAACTCACTAGGCCCAGAGCCTACGGCCACACCACACTGAATGCGCCCGATCTCGTCTGATCTCGGAAGCTAAGCAGTGTCGGGCCTAGTTAGTACCTGGATGGGAGACCGCCTGGGAATACCAGGTGCTGTAGGCTATTTTGTGCTCCATGATTAGTAATTGCGCAACTTCTCAATTACTTTTCAAATTTGGTATGTTTCCAAAATAATTTTATCCCGTTTTATAGCGGAAATGTTGGACAACATTATGAGGGCTGGAGCTACCTATTTACATATAATTAGCATACAGGTAGTGTGTTCATGGGTAATAAATCGACTTTCACATGTAATGCAGTACAGAGAATATTGAGTCCTTCAAGAGGCATGAAAGAAAGCCGTTATTGTGTTGATTGTTCTCTCCACCTCCCTGCAACAGAAACAGGATGGATGGATTAAAGTTATCCTACCAGACATAGGAGTCCTGAATGGGCCCACCAGTCTTATATATCTCGCCTGATCGAGCGCTGATCGAGCGATGAGCGTGGTATCATGTTGCAAGTGGCTGCATGGCTTAGCTTACTAAATGCAAATGCATAAGAGTAATATTCTTAGCATTACTCGAGCCTACGGCCACACCACACTGAATGCGCCCGATCTCGTCTGATCTCGGAAGCTAAGCAGTGTTGGGCCTAGTTAGTACCTGGATGGGAGACCGCCTGGGAATACCAGGTGCTGTAGGCTTTTTTGTGCTCCAAGTTCAGGAAGTGAGCCATTTCTCAATTGCCTTTCAAAACTGCAAGGTCTAGCCGACTAGATGCTTAAAAGTACAAAACTCACTAGGCCCAGAGCCTACGGCCACACCACACTGAATGCGCCCGATCTCGTCTGATCTCGGAATCTAAGCAGTGTCGGGCCTAGTTAGTACCTGGATGGGAGACCGCCTGGGAATACCAGGTGCTGTAGGCTTTTTTGTGCTCCAAGTTCAGGAAGTGAGCCATTTCTCAATTTCCTTTCAAAACTGCAAGGTCTAGCCGACTAGATGCTTAAAAGTACAAAACTCACTAGGACCAGAGCCTACGGCCACACCACACTGAATGCGCCCGATCTCGTCTGATCTCGGAAGCTAAGCAGTGTCGGGCCTAGTTAGTACCTGGATGGGAGACCGCCTGGGAATACCAGGTGCTGTAGGCTTTTTTGTGCTCCAAGTTCAGGAAGTGAGCCATTTCTCAATTGCCTTTCAAAACTGCAAGGTCTAGCCGACTAGATGCTTAAAAGTACAAAACTCACTAGGCCCAGAGCCTACGGCCACACCACACTGAATGCGCCTGATCTCGTCTGATCTCGGAAGCTAAGCAGTGTCGGGCCTAGTTAGTACCTGGATGGGAGACCGCCTGGGAATACCAGGTGCTGTAGGCTATTTTGTGCTCCATGATTAGTAATTGCACAACTTCTCAATTACTTTTCAAATTTGGTATGTTTCCAAAATAATTTTATCCCGTTTTATAGCGGAAATGTTGGACAACATTATGAGGGCTGGAGCTACCTATTTACATATAATTAGCATACAGGTAGTGTGTTCATGGGTAATAAATCGACTTTCACATGTAATGCAGTACAGAGAATATTGAGTCCTTCAAGAGGCATGAAAGAAAGCCGTTATTGTGTTGATTGTTCTCTCCACCTCCCTGCAACAGAAACAGGATGGATGGATTAAAGTTATCCTACCAGACATAGGAGTCCTGAATGGGCCCACCAGTCTTATATATCTCGCCTGATCGAGCGCTGATCGAGCGATGAGCGTGGTATCATGTTGCAAGTGGCTGCATGGCTTAGCTTACTAAATGCAAATGCATAAGAGTAATATTCTTAGCATTTCTAGAGCCTACGGCCACACCACACTGAATGCGCCCGATCTCGTCTGATCTCGGAAGCTAAGCAGTGTCGGGCCTAGTTAGTACCTGGATGGGAGACTGCCTGGGAATACCAGGTGCTGTAGGCTTTTTTGTGCTCCAAGTTCAGGAAGTGAGCCATTTCTCAATTGCCTTTCAAAACTGCAAGGTCTAGCCGACTAGATGCTTAAAAGTACAAAACTCACTAGGCCCAGAGTCTACGGCCACACCACAGTGAATGCGCCCGATCTCGTTTGATCTCGGAAGCTAAGCAGTGTCGGGCCTAGTTAGTACCTGGATGGGAGACCGCCTGGGAATACCAGGTGCTGTAGGCTATTTTGTGCTCCATGATTAGTAATTGCGCAACTTCTCAATTACTTTTCAAATTTGGTATGTTTCCAAAATAATTTTATCCCGTTTTATAGCGGAAATGTTGGACAACATTATGAGGGCTGGAGCTACCTATTTACATATAATTAGCATACAGGTAGTGTGTTCATGGGTAATAAATCGACTTTCACATGTAATGCAGTACAGAGAATATTGAGTCCTTCAAGAGGCATGAAAGAAAGCCGTTATTGTGTTGATTGTTCTCTCCACCTCCCTGCAACAGAAACAGGATGGATGGATTAAAGTTATCCTACCAGACATAGGAGTCCTGAATGGGCCCACCAGTCTTATATATCTCGCCTGATCGAGCGCTGATCGAGCGATGAGCGTGGTATCATGTTGCAAGTGGCTGCATGGCTTAGCTTACTAAATGCAAATGCATAAGAGTAATATTCTTAGCATTACTCGAGCCTACGGCCACACCACACTGAATGCGCCCGATCTCGTCTGATCTCGGAAGCTAAGCAGTGTCGGGCCTAGTTAGTACCTGGATGGGAGACCGCCTGGGAATACCAGGTGCTGTAGGCTTTTTTGTGCTCCAAGTTCAGGAAGTGAGCCATTTCTCAATTGCCTTTCAAAACTGCAAGGTCTAGCCGACTAGGTGCTTAAAAGTACAAAACTCACTAGGCCCAGAGCCTACGGCCACACCACACTGAATGCGCCCGATCTCGTCTGATCTCGGAAGCTAAGCAGTGTCGGGCCTAGTTAGTACCTGGATGGGAGACCGCCTGGGAATACCAGGTGCTGTAGGCTTTTTTGTGCTCCAAGTTCAGGAAGTGAGCCATTTCTCAATTGCCTTTCAAAACTGCAAGGTCTAGCCGACTAGATGCTTAAAAGTACAAAACTCACTAGGACCAGAGCCTACGGCCACACCACACTGAATGCGCCCGTCTCTGTCTGATCTCGGAAGCTAAGCAGTGTCGGGCCTAGTTAGTACCTGGATGGGAGACCGCCTGGGAATACCAGGTGCTGTAGGCTTTTTTGTGCTCCAAGTTCAGGAAGTGAGCCATTTCTCAATTGCCTTTCAAAACTGCAAGGTCTAGCCGACTAGATGCTTAAAAGTACAAAACTCACTAGGACCAGAGCCTACGGCCACACCACACTGAATGCGCCCGATCTCGTCTGATCTCGGAAGCTAAGCAGTGTCGGGCCTAGTTAGTACCTGGATGGGAGACCGCCTGGGAATACCCGGTGCTGTAGGCTATTTTGTGCTCCATGATTAGTAATTGCACAACTTCTCAATTACTTTTCAAATTTGGTATGTTTCCAAAATAATTTTATCCCGTTTTATAGCGGAAATGTTGGACAACATTATGAGGGCTGGAGCTACCTATTTACATATAATTAGCATACAGGTAGTGTGTTCATGGGTAATAAATCGACTTTCACATGTAATGCAGTACAGAGAATATTGAGTCCTTCAAGAGGCATGAAAGAAAGCCGTTATTGTGTTGATTGTTCTCTCCACCTCCCTGCAACAGAAACAGGATGGATGGATTAAAGTTATCCTACCAGACATAGGAGTCCTGAATGGGCCCACCAGTCTTATATATCTCGCCTGATCGAGCCTGATGATCGAGCGATGAGCGTGGTATCATGTTGCAAGTGGCTGCATGGCTTAGCTTACTAAATGCAAATGCATAAGAGTAATATTCTTAGCATTTCTAGAGCCTACGGCCACACCACACTGAATGCGCCCGATCTCGTCTGATCTCGGAAGCTAAGCAGTGTCGGGCCTAGTTAGTACCTGGATGGGAGACCGCCTGGGAATACCAGGTGCTGTAGGCATTTTTGTGCTCCAAGTTCAGGAAGTGAGCCATTTCTCAATTGCCTTTCAAAACTGCAAGGTCTAGCCGACTAGATGCTTAAAAGTACAAAACTCACTAGGCCCAGAGCCTACGGCCACACCACACTGAATGCGCCCGATCTCGTCTGATCTCAGAAGCTAAGCAGTGTCGGGCCTAGTTAGTACCTAGATGGGAGACCGCCTGGGAATACCAGGTGCTGTAGGCTTTTTTGTGCTCCAAGTTCAGGAAGTGAGCCATTTCTCAATTGCCTTTCAAAACTGCAAGGTCTAGCCGACTAGATGCTTAAAAGTACAAAACTCACTAGGACCAGAGCCTACGGCCACACCACACTGAATGCGTCTGATCTCGGAAGCTAAGCAGTGTTGGGCCTAGTTAGTACCTGGATGGGAGACCGCCTGGGAATACCAGGTGCTGTAGGCTTTTTTGTGCTCCAAGTTCAGGAAGTGAGCCATTTCTCGATTGCCTTTCAAAACTGCAAGGTCTAGCCGACTAGATGCTTAAAAGTACAAAACTCACTAGGCCCAGAGCCTACGGCCACACCACACTGAATGCGCCTGATCTCGGAAGCTAAGCAGTGTCAGGCCTAGTTAGTACCTGGATGGGAGACCGCCTGGGAATACCAGGTGCTGTAGGCTATTTTGTGCTCCATGATTAGTAATTGCACAACTTCTCAATTACTTTTCAAATTTGGTATGTTTCCAAAATAATTTTATCCCGTTTTATAGCGGAAATGTTGGACAACATTATGAGGGCTGGAGCTACCTATTTACATATAATTAGCATACAGGTAGTGTGTTCATGGGTAATAAATCGACTTTCACATGTAATGCAGTACAGAGAATATTGAGTCCTTCAAGAGGCATGAAAGAAAGCCGTTATTGTGTTGATTGTTCTCTCCACCTCCCTGCAACAGAAACAGGATGGATGGATTAAAGTTATCCTACCAGACATAGGAGTCCTGAATGGGCCCACCAGTCTTATATATCTCGCCTGATCGAGCCTGATCGAGCGATGAGCGTGGTATCATGTTGCAAGTGGCTGCATGGCTTAGCTTACTAAATGCAAATGCATAAGAGTAATATTCTTAGCATTTCTAGAGCCTACGGCCACACCACACTGAATGCGCCCGATCTCGTCTGATCTCGGAAGCTAAGCAGTGTCGGGCCTAGTTAGTACCTGGATGGGAGACCGCCTGGGAATACCAGGTGCTGTAGGCTTTTTTGTGCTCCAAGTTCAGGAAGTGAGCCATTTCTCAATTGCCTTTCAAAACTGCAAGGTCTAGCCGACTAGATGCTTAAAAGTACAAAACTCACTAGGCCCAGAGCCTATGGCCACACCACACTGAATGCGCCCGATCTCGTCTGATCTCGGAAGCTAAGCAGTGTCGGGCCTAGTTAGTACCTGGATGGGAGACGGCCTGGGAATACCAGGTGCTGTAGGCTTTTTTGTGCTCCAAGTTCAGGAAGTGAGCCATTTCTCAATTGCCTTTCAAAACTGCAAGGTCTAGCCGACTAGATGCTTAAAAGTACAAAACTCACTAGGACCAGAGCCTACGGCCACACCACACTGAATGCGCCCGATCTCGTCTGATCTCGGAAGCTAAGCAGTGTCGGGCCTAGTTAGTACCTGGATGGGAGACAGCCTGGGAATAACAGGTGCTGTAGGCTTTTTTGTGCTCCAAGTTCAGGAAGTGAGCCATTTCTCAATTGCCTTTCAAAACTGCAAGGTCTAGCCGACTAGATGCTTAAAAGTACAAAACTCACTAGGACCAGAGCCTACGGCCACACCACACTGAATGCGTCTGATCTCGGAAGCTAAGCAGTGTTGGGCCTAGTTAGTACCTGGATGGGAGACCGCCTGGGAATACCAGGTGCTGTAGGCTTTTTTGTGCTCCAAGTTCAGGAAGTGAGCCATTTCTCAATTGCCTTTCAAAACTGCAAGGTCTAGCCGACTAGATGCTTAAAAGTACAAAACTCACTAGGCCCAGAGCCTACGGCCACACCACACTGAATGCGCCTGATCTCGGAAGCTAAGCAGTGTCGGGCCTAGTTAGTACCTGGATGGGAGACCGCCTGGGAATACCAGGTGCTGTAGGCTATTTTGTGCTCCATGATTAGTAATTGCACAACTTCTCAATTACTTTTCAAATTTGGTATGTTTCCAAAATAATTTTATCCCGTTTTATAGCGGAAATGTTGGACAACATTATGAGGGCTGGAGCTACCTATTTACATATAATTAGCATACAGGTAGTGTGTTCATGGGTAATAAATCGACTTTCACATGTAATGCAGTACAGAGAATATTGAGTCCTTCAAGAGGCATGAAAGAAAGCCATTATTGTGTTGATTGTTCTCTCCACCTCCCTGCAACAGAAACAGGATGGATGGATTAAAGTTATCCTACCAGACATAGGAGTCCTGAATGGGCCCACCAGTCTTATATATCTCGCCTGATCGAGCCTGATCGAGCGATGAGCGTGGTATCATGTTGCAAGTGGCTGCATGGCTTAGCTTACTAAATGCAAATGCATAAGAGTAATATTCTTAGCATTTCTAAAGCCTACGGCCACACCACACTGAATGCGCCCGATCTCGTCTGATCTCGGAAGCTAAGCAGTGTCGGGCCTAGTTAGTACCTGGATGGGAGACCGCCTGGGAATACCAGGTGCTGTAGGCTTTTTTGTGCTCCAAGTTCAGGAAGTGAGCCATTTCTCAATTGCCTTTCAAAACTGCAAGGTCTAGCCGACTAGATGCTTAAAAGTACAAAACTCACTAGGCCCAGAGCCTACGGCCACACCACACTGAATGCGCCCGATCTCGTCTGATCTCGGAAGCTAAGCAGTGTTGGGCCTAGTTAGTACCTGGATGGGAGACCGCCTGGGAATACCAGTTGCTGTAGGCTTTTTTGTGCTCCAAGTTCAGGAAGTGAGCCATTTCTCAATTGCCTTTCAAAACTGCAAGGTCTAGCCGACTAGATGCTTAAAAGTACAAAACTCACTAGGACCAGAGCCTACGGCCACACCACACTGAATGCGTCTGATCTCGGAAGCTAAGCAGTGTCGGGCCTAGTTAGTACCTGGATGGGAGACCGCCTGGGAATACCAGGTGCTGTAGGCTTTTTTGTGCTCCAAGTTCAGGAAGTGAGCCATTTCTCAATTGCCTTTCAAAACTGCAAGGTCTAGCCGACTAGATGCTTAAAAGTACAAAACTCACTAGGCCCAGAGCCTACGGCCACACCACACTGAATGCGCCCGATCTCGTCTGATCTCGGAAGCTAAGCAGTGTCGGGCCTAGTTAGTACCTGGATGGGAGACCGCCTGGGAATACCAGTTGCTGTAGGCTTTTTTGTGCTCCAAGTTCAGGAAGTGAGCCATTTCTCAATTGCCTTTCAAAACTGCAAGGTCTAGCCGACTAGATGCTTAAAAGTACAAAACTCACTAGGCCCAGAGCCTACGGCCACACCACACTGAATGCGCCCGATCTCGTCTGATCTCGGAAGCTAAGCAGTGTCGGGCCTAGTTAGTACCTGGATGGGAGACCGCCTGGGAATACCAGGTGCTGTAGGCTTTTTTGTGCTCCAAGTTCAGGAAGTGAGCCATTTCTCAATTGCCTTTCAAAACTGCAAGGTCTAGCCGACTAGATGCTTAAAAGTACAAAACTCACTAGGACCAGAGCCTACGGCCACACCACACTGAATGCGCCGGATCTCGTCTGATCTCAGAAGCTAAGCAGTGTCGGGCCTAGTTAGTACCTGGATGGGAGACAGCCTGGGAATAACAGGTGCTGTAGGCTTTTTTGTGCTCCAAGTTCAGGAAGTGAGCCATTTCTCAATTGCCTTTCAAAACTGCAAGGTCTAGCCGACTAGATGCTTAAAAGTACAAAACTCACTAGGACCAGAGCCTACGGCCACACCACACTGAATGCGTCTGATCTCGGAAGCTAAGCAGTGTCGGGCCTAGTTAGTACCTGGATGGGAGACCGCCTGGGAATACCAGGTGCTGTAGGCTTTTTTGTGCTCCAAGTTCAGGAAGTGAGCCATTTCTCAATTGCCTTTCAAAACTGCAAGGTCTAGCCGACTAGATGCTTAAAAGTACAAAACTCACTAGGCCCAGAGCCTACGGCCACACCACACTGAATGCGCCTGATCTCGGAAGCTAAGCAGTGTCGGGCCTAGTTAGTACCTGGATGGGAGACCGCCTGGGAATACCAGGTGCTGTAGGCTATTTTGTGCTCCATGATTAGTAATTGCACAACTTCTCAATTACTTTTCAAATTTGGTATGTTTCCAAAATAATTTTATCCCGTTTTATAGCGGAAATGTTGGACAACATTATGAGGGCTGGAGCTACCTATTTACATATAATTAGCATACAGGTAGTGTGTTCATGGGTAATAAATCGACTTTCACATGTAATGCAGTACAGAGAATATTGAGTCCTTCAAGAGGCATGAAAGAAAGCCGTTATTGTGTTGATTGTTCTCTCCACCTCCCTGCAACAGAAACAGGATGGATGGATTAAAGTTATCCTACCAGACATAGGAGTCCTGAATGGGCCCACCAGTCTTATATATCTCGCCTGATCGAGCCTGATCGAGCGATGAGCGTGGTATCATGTTGCAAGTGGCTGCATGGCTTAGCTTACTAAATGCAAATGCATAAGAGTAATATTCTTAGCATTTCTAGAGCCTACGGCCACACCACACTGAATGCGCCCGATCTCGTCTGATCTCAGAAGCTAAGCAGTGTCGGGCCTAGTTAGTACCTGGATGGGAGACCGCCTGGGAATACCAGGTGCTGTAGGCTTTTTTGTGCTCCAAGTTCAGGAAGTGAGCCATTTCTCAATTGCCTTTCAAAACTGCAAGGTCTAGCCGACTAGATGCTTAAAAGTACAAAACTCACTAGGCCCAGAGCCTACGGCCACACCACACTGAATGCGCCCGATCTCGTCTGATCTCGGAAGCTAAGCAGTGTCGGGCCTAGTTAGTACCTGGATGGGAGACCGCCTGGGAATACCAGGTGCTGTAGGCTTTTTTGTGCTCCAAGTTCAGGAAGTGAGCCATTTCTCAATTGCCTTTCAAAACTGCAAGGTCTAGCCGACTAGATGCTTAAAAGTACAAAACTCACTAGGACCAGAGCCTACGGCCACACCACACTGAATGCGCCCGATCTCGTCTGATCTCGGAAGCTAAGCAGTGTCGGGCCTAGTTAGTACCTGGATGGGAGACCGCCTGGGAATACCAGGTGCTGTAGGCTATTTTGTGCTCCATGATTAGTAATTGCACAACTTCTCAATTACTTTTCAAATTTGGTATGTTTCCAAAATAATTTTATCCCGTTTTATAGCGGAAATGTTGGACAACATTATGAGGGCTGGAGCTACCTATTTACATATAATTAACATACAGGTAGTGTGTTCATGGGTAATAAATCGACTTTCACATGTAATGCAGTACAGAGAATATTGAGTCCTTCAAGAGGCATGAAAGAAAGCCGTTATTGTGTTGATTGTTCTCTCCACCTCCCTGCAACAGAAACAGGATGGATGGATTAAAGTTATCCTACCAGACATAGGAGTCCTGAATGGGCCCACCAGTCTTATATATCTCGCCTGATCGAGCCCTGATCGAGCGATGAGCGTGGTATCATGTTGCAAGTGGCTGCATGGCTTAGCTTACTAAATGCAAATGCATAAGAGTAATATTCTTAGCATTACTAGAGCCTACGGCCACACCACACTGAATGCGCCTGATCTCGGAAGCTAAGCAGTGTCGGGCCTAGTTAGTACCTGGATGGGAGACTGCCTGGGAATACCAGGTGCTGTAGGCTTTTTTGTGCTCCAAGTTCAGGAAGTGAGCCATTTCTCAATTGCCTTTCAAAACTGCAAGGTCTAGCCGACTAGATGCTTAAAAGTACAAAACTCACTAGGCCCAGAGCCTACGGCCACACCACACTGAATGCGCCCGATCTCGTCTGATCTCGGAAGCTAAGCAGTGTTGGGCCTAGTTAGTACCTGGATGGGAGACCGCCTGGGAATACCAGGTGCTGTAGGCTATTTTGTGCTCCATGATTAGTAATTGCGCAACTTCTCAATTACTTTTCAAATTTGGTATGTTTCCAAAATAATTTTATCCCGTTTTATAGCGGAAATGTTGGACAACATTATGAGGGCTGGAGCTACCTATTTACATATAATTAGCATACAGGTAGTGTGTTCATGGGTAATAAATCGACTTTCACATGTAATGCAGTACAGAGAATATTGAGTCCTTCAAGAGGCATGAAAGAAAGCCGTTATTGTGTTGATTGTTCTCTCCACCTCCCTGCAACAGAAACAGGATGGATGGATTAAAGTTATCCTACCAGACATAGGAGTCCTGAATGGGCCCACCAGTCTTATATATCTCGCCTGATCGAGCGCTGATCGAGCGATGAGCGTGGTATCATGTTGCAAGTGGCTGCATGGCTTAGCTTACTAAATGCAAATGCATAAGAGTAATATTCTTAGCATTACTCGAGCCTACGGCCACACCACACTGAATGCGCCCGATCTCGTCTGATCTCGGAAGCTAAGCAGTGTTGGGCCTAGTTAGTACCTGGATGGGAGACCGCCTGGGAATACCAGGTGCTGTAGGCTTTTTTGTGCTCCAAGTTCAGGAAGTGAGCCATTTCTCAATTGCCTTTCAAAACTGCAAGGTCTAGCCGACTAGATGCTTAAAAGTACAAAACTCACTAGGCCCAGAGCCTACGGCCACACCACACTGAATGCGCCCGATCTCGTCTGATCTCGGAAGCTAAGCAGTGTCGGGCCTAGTTAGTACCTGGATGGGAGACCGCCTGGGAATACCAGGTGCTGTAGGCTTTTTTGTGCTCCAAGTTCAGGAAGTGAGCCATTTCTCAATTGCCTTTCAAAACTGCAAGGTCTAGCCGACTAGATGCTTAAAAGTACAAAACTCACTAGGACCAGAGCCTACGGCCACACCACACTGAATGCGCCCGATCTCGTCTGATCTCGGAAGCTAAGCAGTGTCGGGCCTAGTTAGTACCTGGATGGGAGACCGCCTGGGAATACCAGGTGCTGTAGGCTTTTTTGTGCTCCAAGTTCAGGAAGTGAGCCATTTCTCAATTGCCTTTCAAAACTGCAAGGTCTAGCCGACTAGATGCTTAAAAGTACAAAACTCACTAGGCCCAGAGCCTACGGCCACACCACACTGAATGCGCCCGATCTCGTCTGATCTCGGAAGCTAAGCAGTGTCGGGCCTAGTTAGTACCTGGATGGGAGACCGCCTGGGAATACCAGGTGCTGTAGGCTATTTTGTGCTCCATGATTAGTAATTGCACAACTTCTCAATTACTTTTCAAATTTGGTATGTTTCCAAAATAATTTTATCCCGTTTTATAGCGGAAATGTTGGACAACATTATGAGGGCTGGAGCTACCTATTTACATATAATTAGCATACAAGTAGTGTGTTCATGGGTAATAAATCGACTTTCACATGTAATGCAGTACAGAGAATATTGAGTCCTTCAAGAGGCATGAAAGAAAGCCGTTATTGTGTTGATTGTTCTCTCCACCTCCCTGCAACAGAAACAGGATGGATGGATTAAAGTTATCCTACCAGACATAGGAGTCCTGAATGGGCCCACCAGTCTTATATATCTCGCCTGATCGAGCGCTGATCGAGCGATGAGCGTGGTATCATGTTGCAAGTGGCTGCATGGCTTAGCTTACTAAATGCAAATGCATAAGAGTAATATTCTTAGCATTTCTAGAGCCTACGGCCACACCACACTGAATGCGCCCGATCTCGTCTGATCTCGGAAGCTAAGCAGTGTCGGGCCTAGTTAGTACCTGGATGGGAGACTGCCTGGGAATACCAGGTGCTGTAGGCTTTTTTGTGCTCCAAGTTCAGGAAGTGAGCCATTTCTCAATTGCCTTTCAAAACTGCAAGGTCTAGCCGACTAGATGCTTAAAAGTACAAAACTCACTAGGCCCAGAGCCTACGGCCACACCACACTGAATGCGCCCGATCTCGTCTGATCTCGGAAGCTAAGCAGTGTCGGGCCTAGTTAGTACCTGGATGGGAGACCGCCTGGGAATACCAGGTGCTGTAGGCTATTTTGTGCTCCATGATTAGTAATTGCACAACTTCTCAATTACTTTTCAAATTTGGTATGTTTCCAAAATAATTTTATCCCGTTTTATAGCGGAAATGTTGGACAACATTATGAGGGCTGGAGCTACCTATTTACATATAATTAGCATACAGGTAGTGTGTTCATGGGTAATAAATCGACTTTCACATGTAATGCAGTACAGAGAATATTGAGTCCTTCAAGAGGCATGAAAGAAAGCCGTTATTGTGTTGATTGTTCTCTCCACCTCCCTGCAACAGAAACAGGATGGATGGATTAAAGTTATCCTACCAGACATAGGAGTCCTGAATGGGCCCACCAGTCTTATATATCTCGCCTGATCGAGCGCTGATCGAGCGATGAGCGTGGTATCATGTTGCAAGTGGCTGCATGGCTTAGCTTACTAAATGCAAATGCATAAGAGTAATATTCTTAGCATTACTCGAGCCTACGGCCACACCACACTGAATGCGCCCGATCTCGTCTGATCTCGGAAGCTAAGCAGTGTCGGGCCTAGTTAGTACCTGGATGGGAGACCGCCTGGGAATACCAGGTGCTGTAGGCTTTTTTGTGCTCCAAGTTCAGGAAGTGAGCCATTTCTCAATTGCCTTTCAAAACTGCAAGGTCTAGCCGACTAGGTGCTTAAAAGTACAAAACTCACTAGGCCCAGAGCCTACGGCCACACCACACTGAATGCGCCCGATCTCGTCTGATCTCGGAAGCTAAGCAGTGTCGGGCCTAGTTAGTACCTGGATGGGAGACCGCCTGGGAATACCAGGTGCTGTAGGCTTTTTTGTGCTCCAAGTTCAGGAAGTGAGCCATTTCTCAATTGCCTTTCAAAACTGCAAGGTCTAGCCGACTAGATGCTTAAAAGTACAAAACTCACTAGGACCAGAGCCTACGGCCACACCACACTGAATGCGCCCGTCTCTGTCTGATCTCGGAAGCTAAGCAGTGTCGGGCCTAGTTAGTACCTGGATGGGAGACCGCCTGGGAATACCAGGTGCTGTAGGCTTTTTTGTGCTCCAAGTTCAGGAAGTGAGCCATTTCTCAATTGCCTTTCAAAACTGCAAGGTCTAGCCGACTAGATGCTTAAAAGTACAAAACTCACTAGGACCAGAGCCTACGGCCACACCACACTGAATGCGCCCGATCTCGTCTGATCTCGGAAGCTAAGCAGTGTCGGGCCTAGTTAGTACCTGGATGGGAGACCGCCTGGGAATACCCGGTGCTGTAGGCTATTTTGTGCTCCATGATTAGTAATTGCACAACTTCTCAATTACTTTTCAAATTTGGTATGTTTCCAAAATAATTTTATCCCGTTTTATAGCGGAAATGTTGGACAACATTATGAGGGCTGGAGCTACCTATTTACATATAATTAGCATACAGGTAGTGTGTTCATGGGTAATAAATCGACTTTCACATGTAATGCAGTACAGAGAATATTGAGTCCTTCAAGAGGCATGAAAGAAAGCCGTTATTGTGTTGATTGTTCTCTCCACCTCCCTGCAACAGAAACAGGATGGATGGATTAAAGTTATCCTACCAGACATAGGAGTCCTGAATGGGCCCACCAGTCTTATATATCTCGCCTGATCGAGCCTGATGATCGAGCGATGAGCGTGGTATCATGTTGCAAGTGGCTGCATGGCTTAGCTTACTAAATGCAAATGCATAAGAGTAATATTCTTAGCATTTTTAGAGCCTACGGCCACACCACACTGAATGCGCTCGATCTCGTCTGATCTCGGAAGCTAAGCAGTGTCGGGCCTAGTTAGTACCTGGATGGGAGACCGCCTGGGAATACCAGGTGCTGTAGGCTTTTTTGTGCTCCAAGTTCAGGAAGTGAGCCATTTCTCAATTGCCTTTCAAAACTGCAAGGTCTAGCCGACTAGATGCTTAAAAGTACAAAACTCACTAGGCCCAGAGCCTACGGCCACACCACACTGAATGCGCCCGATCTCGTCTGATCTCAGAAGCTAAGCAGTGTCGGGCCTAGTTAGTACCTGGATGGGAGACCGCCTGGGAATACCAGGTGCTGTAGGCTTTTTTGTGCTCCAAGTTCAGGAAGTGAGCCATTTCTCAATTGCCTTTCAAAACTGCAAGGTCTAGCCGACTAGATGCTTAAAAGTACAAAACTCACTAGGACCAGAGCCTACGGCCACACCACACTGAATGCGTCTGATCTCGGAAGCTAAGCAGTGTCGGGCCTAGTTAGTACCTGGATGGGAGACCGCCTGGGAATACCAGGTGCTGTAGGCTTTTTTGTGCTCCAAGTTCAGGAAGTGAGCCATTTCTCAATTGCCTTTCAAAACTGCAAGGTCTAGCCGACTAGATGCTTAAAAGTACAAAACTCACTAGGCCCAGAGCCTACGGCCACACCACACTGAATGCGCCTGATCTCGGAAGCTAAGCAGTGTCAGGCCTAGTTAGTACCTGGATGGGAGACCGCCTGGGAATACCAGGTGCTGTAGGCTATTTTGTGCTCCATGATTAGTAATTGCACAACTTCTCAATTACTTTTCAAATTTGGTATGTTTCCAAAATAATTTTATCCCGTTTTATAGCGGAAATGTTGGACAACATTATGAGGGCTGGAGCTACCTATTTACATATAATTAGCATACAGGTAGTGTGTTCATGGGTAATAAATCGACTTTCACATGTAATGCAGTACAGAGAATATTGAGTCCTTCAAGAGGCATGAAAGAAAGCCGTTATTGTGTTGATTGTTCTCTCCACCTCCCTGCAACAGAAACAGGATGGATGGATTAAAGTTATCCTACCAGACATAGGAGTCCTGAATGGGCCCACCAGTCTTATATATCTCGCCTGATCGAGCCTGATCGAGCGATGAGCGTGGTATCATGTTGCAAGTGGCTGCATGGCTTAGCTTACTAAATGCAAATGCATAAGAGTAATATTCTTAGCATTTCTAGAGCCTACGGCCACACCACACTGAATGCGCCCGATCTCGTCTGATCTCGGAAGCTAAGCAGTGTCGGGCCTAGTTAGTACCTGGATGGGAGACCGCCTGGGAATACCAGGTGCTGTAGGCTTTTTTGTGCTCCAAGTTCAGGAAGTGAGCCATTTCTCAATTGCCTTTCAAAACTGCAAGGTCTAGCCGACTAGATGCTTAAAAGTACAAAACTCACTAGGCCCAGAGCCTACGGCCACACCACACTGAATGCGCCCGATCTCGTCTGATCTCGGAAGCTTAGCAGTGTCGGGCCTAGTTAGTACCTGGATGGGAGACGGCCTGGGAATACCAGGTGCTGTAGGCTTTTTTGTGCTCCAAGTTCAGGAAGTGAGCCATTTCTCAATTGCCTTTCAAAACTGCAAGGTCTAGCCGACTAGATGCTTAAAAGTACAAAACTCACTAGGACCAGAGCCTACGGCCACACCACACTGAATGCGCCCGATCTCGTCTGATCTCGGAAGCTAAGCAGTGTCGGGCCTAGTTAGTACCTGGATGGGAGACAGCCTGGGAATAACAGGTGCTGTAGGCTTTTTTGTGCTCCAAGTTCAGGAAGTGAGCCATTTCTCAATTGCCTTTCAAAACTGCAAGGTCTAGCCGACTAGATGCTTAAAAGTACAAAACTCACTAGGACCAGAGCCTACGGCCACACCACACTGAATGCGTCTGATCTCGGAAGCTAAGCAGTGTTGGGCCTAGTTAGTACCTGGATGGGAGACGGCCTGGGAATACCAGGTGCTGTAGGCTTTTTTGTGCTCCAAGTTCAGGAAGTGAGCCATTTCTCAATTGCCTTTCAAAACTGCAAGGTCTAGCCGACTAGATGCTTAAAAGTACAAAACTCACTAGGCCCAGAGCCTACGGCCACACCACACTGAATGCGCCTGATCTCGGAAGCTAAGCAGTGTCGGGCCTAGTTAGTACCTGGATGGGAGACCGCCTGGGAATACCAGGTGCTGTAGGCTATTTTGTGCTCCATGATTAGTAATTGCACAACTTCTCAATTACTTTTCAAATTTGGTATGTTTCCAAAATAATTTTATCCCGTTTTATAGCGGAAATGTTGGACAACATTATGAGGGCTGGAGCTACCTATTTACATATAATTAGCATACAGGTAGTGTGTTCATGGGTAATAAATCGACTTTCACATGTAATGCAGTACAGAGAATATTGAGTCCTTCAAGAGGCATGAAAGAAAGCCATTATTGTGTTGATTGTTCTCTCCACCTCCCTGCAACAGAAACAGGATGGATGGATTAAAGTTATCCTACCAGACATAGGAGTCCTGAATGGGCCCACCAGTCTTATATATCTCGCCTGATCGAGCCTGATCGAGCGATGAGCGTGGTATCATGTTGCAAGTGGCTGCATGGCTTAGCTTACTAAATGCAAATGCATAAGAGTAATATTCTTAGCATTTCTAGAGCCTACGGCCACACCACACTGAATGCGCCCGATCTCGTCTGATCTCGGAAGCTAAGCAGTGTCGGGCCTAGTTAGTACCTGGATGGGAGACCGCCTGGGAATACCAGGTGCTGTAGGCTTTTTTGTGCTCCAAGTTCAGGAAGTGAGCCATTTCTCAATTGCCTTTCAAAACTGCAAGGTCTAGCCGACTAGATGCTTAAAAGTACAAAACTCACTAGGCCCAGAGCCTACGGCCACACCACACTGAATGCGCCCGATCTCGTCTGATCTCGGAAGCTAAGCAGTGTCGGGCCTAGTTAGTACCTGGATGGGAGACCGCCTGGGAATACCAGTTGCTGTGGGCTTTTTTGTGCTCCAAGTTCAGGAAGTGAGCCATTTCTCAATTGCCTTTCAAAACTGCAAGGTCTAGCCGACTAGATGCTTAAAAGTACAAAACTCACTAGGACCAGAGCCTACGGCCACACCACACTGAATGCGTCTGATCTCGGAAGCTAAGCAGTGTCGGGCCTAGTTAGTACCTGGATGGGAGACCGCCTGGGAATACCAGGTGCTGTAGGCTTTTTTGTGCTCCAAGTTCAGGAAGTGAGCCATTTCTCAATTGCCTTTCAAAACTGCAAGGTCTAGCCGACTAGATGCTTAAAAGTACAAAACTCACTAGGCCCAGAGCCTACGGCCACACCACACTGAATGCGCCTGATCTCGGAAGCTAAGCAGTGTCAGGCCTAGTTAGTACCTGGATGGGAGACCGCCTGGGAATACCAGGTGCTGTAGGCTATTTTGTGCTCCATGATTAGTAATTGCACAACTTCTCAATTACTTTTCAAATTTGGTATGTTTCCAAAATAATTTTATCCCGTTTTATAGCGGAAATGTTGGACAACATTATGAGGGCTGGAGCTACCTATTTACATATAATTAGCATACAGGTAGTGTGTTCATGGGTAATAAATCGACTTTCACATGTAATGCAGTACAGAGAATATTGAGTCCTTCAAGAGGCATGAAAGAAAGCCGTTATTGTGTTGATTGTTCTCTCCACCTCCCTGCAACAGAAACAGGATGGATGGATTAAAGTTATCCTACCAGACATAGGAGTCCTGAATGGGCCCACCAGTCTTATATATCTCGCCTGATCGAGCCTGATCGAGCGATGAGCGTGGTATCATGTTGCAAGTGGCTGCATGGCTTAGCTTACTAAATGCAAATGCATAAGAGTAATATTCTTAGCATTTCTAGAGCCTACGGCCACACCACACTGAATGCGCCCGATCTCGTCTGATCTCAGAAGCTAAGCAGTGTCGGGCCTAGTTAGTACCTGGATGGGAGACCGCCTGGGAATACCAGGTGCTGTAGGCTTTTTTGTGCTCCAAGTTCAGGAAGTGAGCCATTTCTCAATTGCCTTTCAAAACTGCAAGGTCTAGCCGACTAGATGCTTAAAAGTACAAAACTCACTAGGCCCAGAGCCTACGGCCACACCACACTGAATGCGCCCGATCTCGTCTGATCTCGGAAGCTAAGCAGTGTCGGGCCTAGTTAGTACCTGGATGGGAGACCGCCTGGGAATACCAGGTGCTGTAGGCTTTTTTGTGCTCCAAGTTCAGGAAGTGAGCCATTTCTCAATTGCCTTTCAAAACTGCAAGGTCTAGCCGACTAGATGCTTAAAAGTACAAAACTCACTAGGACCAGAGCCTACGGCCACACCACACTGAATGCGCCCGATCTCGTCTGATCTCGGAAGCTAAGCAGTGTCGGGCCTAGTTAGTACCTGGATGGGAGACAGCCTGGGAATAACAGGTGCTGTAGGCTTTTTTGTGCTCCAAGTTCAGGAAGTGAGCCATTTCTCAATTGCCTTTCAAAACTGCAAGGTCTAGCCGACTAGATGCTTAAAAGTACAAAACTCACTAGGACCAGAGCCTACGGCCACACCACACTGAATGCGTCTGATCTCGGAAGCTAAGCAGTGTTGGGCCTAGTTAGTACCTGGATGGGAGACCGCCTGGGAATACCAGGTGCTGTAGGCTTTTTTGTGCTCCAAGTTCAGGAAGTGAGCCATTTCTCAATTGCCTTTCAAAACTGCAAGGTCTAGCCGACTAGATGCTTAAAAGTACAAAACTCACTAGGCCCAGAGCCTACGGCCACACCACACTGAATGCGCCTGATCTCGGAAGCTAAGCAGTGTCAGGCCTAGTTAGTACCTGGATGGGAGACCGCCTGGGAATACCAGGTGCTGTAGGCTATTTTGTGCTCCATGATTAGTAATTGCACAACTTCTCAATTACTTTTCAAATTTGGTATGTTTCCAAAATAATTTTATCCCGTTTTATAGCGGAAATGTTGGACAACATTATGAGGGCTGGAGCTACCTATTTACATATAATTAGCATACAGGTAGTGTGTTCATGGGTAATAAATCGACTTTCACATGTAATGCAGTACAGAGAATATTGAGTCCTTCAAGAGGCATGAAAGAAAGCCATTATTGTGTTGATTGTTCTCTCCACCTCCCTGCAACAGAAACAGGATGGATGGATTAAAGTTATCCTACCAGACATAGGAGTCCTGAATGGGCCCACCAGTCTTATATATCTCGCCTGATCGAGCCTGATCGAGCGATGAGCGTGGTATCATGTTGCAAGTGGCTGCATGGCTTAGCTTACTAAATGCAAATGCATAAGAGTAATATTCTTAGCATTTCTAGAGCCTACGGCCACACCACACTGAATGCGCCCGATCTCGTCTGATCTCGGAAGCTAAGCAGTGTCGGGCCTAGTTAGTACCTGGATGGGAGACCGCCTGGGAATACCAGGTGCTGTAGGCTTTTTTGTGCTCCAAGTTCAGGAAGTGAGCCATTTCTCAATTGCCTTTCAAAACTGCAAGGTCTAGCCGACTAGATGCTTAAAAGTACAAAACTCACTAGGCCCAGAGCCTACGGCCACACCACACTGAATGCGCCCGATCTCGTCTGATCTCGGAAGCTAAGCAGTGTCGGGCCTAGTTAGTACCTGGATGGGAGACCGCCTGGGAATACCAGTTGCTGTAGGCTTTTTTGTGCTCCAAGTTCAGGAAGTGAGCCATTTCTCAATTGCCTTTCAAAACTGCAAGGTCTAGCCGACTAGATGCTTAAAAGTACAAAACTCACTAGGACCAGAGCCTACGGCCACACCACACTGAATGCGCCCGATCTCGTCTGATCTCGGAAGCTAAGCAGTGTCGGGCCTAGTTAGTACC
>NC_090929.1:730629949-730672449 GCF_040938575.1 Ambystoma mexicanum
AACAGAAACAGGATGGATGGATTAAAGTTATCCTACCAGACATAGGAGTCCTGAATGGGCCCACCAGTCTTATATATCTCGCCTGATCGAGCGATGAGCGTGGTATCATGTTGCAAGTGGCTGCATGGCTTAGCTTACTAAATGCAAATGCATAAGAGTAATATTCTTAGCATTTCTAGAGCCTACGGCCTTACACACTGAATGCGCCCGATCTCGTCTGATCTCGGAAGCTAAGCAGTGTCGGGCCTAGTTAGTACCTGGATGGGAGACCGCCTGGGAATACCAGGTGCTGTAGGCTTTTTTGTGCTCCAAGTTCAGGAAGTGAGCCATTTCTCAATTGCCTTTCAAAACTGCAAGGTCTAGCCGACTAGATGCTTAAAAGTACAAAACTCACTAGGCCCAGAGCCTGCGGCCACACCACACTGAATGCGCCCGATCTCGTCTGATCTCGGAAGCTAAGCAGTGTCGGGCCTAGTTAGTACCTGGATGGGAGACCGCCTGGGAATACCAGTTGCTGTAGGCTTTTTTGTGCTCCAAGTTCAGGAAGTGAGCCATTTCTCAATTGCCTTTCAAAACTGCAAGGTCTAGCCGACTAGATGCTTAAAAGTACAAAACTCACTAGGACCAGAGCCTACGGCCACACCACACTGAATGCGCCCGATCTCGTCTGATCTCGGAAGCTAAGCAGTGTCGGGCCTAGTTAGTACCTGGATGGGAGACCGCCTGGGAATACCAGGTGCTGTAGGCTTTTTTGTGCTCCAAGTTCAGGAAGTGAGCCATTTCTCAATTGCCTTTCAAAACTGCAAGGTCTAGCCGACTAGATGCTTAAAAGTACAAAACTCACTAGGCCCAGAGCCTATGGCCACACCACACTGAATGCGCCTGATCTCGTCTGATCTCGGAAGTTAAGCAGTGTCGGGCCTAGTTAGTACCTGGATGGGAGACCGCCTGGGAATACCAGGTGCTGTAGGCTATTTTGTGCTCCATGATTAGTAATTGCACAACTTCTCAATTACTTTTCAAATTTGGTATGTTTCCAAAATAATTTTATCCCGTTTTATAGCGGAAATGTTGGACAACATTATGAGGGCTGGAGCTACCTATTTACATATAATTAGCATACAGGTAGTGTGTTCATGGGTAATAAATCGACTTTCACATGTAATGCAGTACAGAGAATATTGAGTCCTTCAAGAGGCATGAAAGAAAGCCGTTATTGTGTTGATTGTTCTCTCCACCTCCCTGCAACAGAAACAGGATGGATGGATTAAAGTTATCCTACCAGACATAGGAGTCCTGAATGGGCCCACCAGTCTTATATATCTCGCCTGATCGAGCGCTGATCGAGCGATGAGCGTGGTATCATGTTGCAAGTGGCTGCATGGCTTAGCTTACTAAATGCAAATGCATAAGAGTAATATTCTTAGCATTTCTAGAGCCTACGGCCACACCACACTGAATGCGCCCGATCTCGTCTGATCTCGGAAGCTAAGCAGTGTCGGGCCTAGTTAGTACCTGGATGGGAGACTGCCTGGGAATACCAGGTGCTGTAGGCTTTTTTGTGCTCCAAGTTCAGGAAGTGAGCCATTTCTCAATTGCCTTTCAAAACTGCAAGGTCTAGCCGACTAGATGCTTAAAAGTACAAAACTCACTAGGCCCAGAGCCTACGGCCACACCACACTGAATGCGCCCGATCTCGTCTGATCTCGGAAACTAAGCAGTGTCGGGCCTAGTTAGTACCTGGATGGGAGACCGCCTGGGAATACCAGGTGCTGTAGGCTATTTTGTGCTCCATGATTAGTAATTGCGCAACTTCTCAATTACTTTTCAAATTTGGTATGTTTCCAAAATAATTTTATCCCGTTTTATAGCGGAAATGTTGGACAACATTATGAGGGCTGGAGCTACCTATTTACATATAATTAGCATACAGGTAGTGTGTTCATGGGTAATAAATCGACTTTCACATGTAATGCAGTACAGAGAATATTGAGTCCTTCAAGAGGCATGAAAGAAAGCCGTTATTGTGTTGATTGTTCTCTCCACCTCCCTGCAACAGAAACAGGATGGATGGATTAAAGTTATCCTACCAGACATAGGAGTCCTGAATGGGCCCACCAGTCTTATATATCTCGCCTGATCGAGCGCTGATCGAGCGATGAGCGTGGTATCATGTTGCAAGTGGCTGCATGGCTTAGCTTACTAAATGCAAATGCATAAGAGTAATATTCTTAGCATTACTCGAGCCTACGGCCACACCACACTGAATGCGCCCGATCTCGTCTGATCTCGGAAGCTAAGCAGTGTCGGGCCTAGTTAGTACCTGGATGGGAGACCGCCTGGGAATACCAGGTGCTGTAGGCTTTTTTGTGCTCCAAGTTCAGGAAGTGAGCCATTTCTCAATTGCCTTTCAAAACTGCAAGGTCTAGCCAACTAGGTGCTTAAAAGTACAAAACTCACTAGGCCCAGAGCCTACGGCCACACCACACTGAATGCGCCCGATCTCGTCTGATCTCGGAAGCTAAGCAGTGTCGGGCCTAGTTAGTACCTGGATGGGAGACCGCCTGGGAATACCAGGTGCTGTAGGCTTTTTTGTGCTCCAAGTTCAGGAAGTGAGCCATTTCTCAATTGCCTTTCAAAACTGCAAGGTCTAGCCGACTAGATGCTTAAAAGTACAAAACTCACTAGGACCAGAGCCTACGGCCACACCACACTGAATGCGCCCAATCTCGTCTGATCTCGGAAGCTAAGCAGTGTCGGGCCTAGTTAGTACCTGGATGGGAGACCGCCTGGGAATACCAGGTGCTGTAGGCTTTTTTGTGCTCCAAGTTCAGGAAGTGAGCCATTTCTCAATTGCCTTTCAAAACTGCAAGGTCTAGCCGACTAGATGCTTAAAAGTACAAAACTCACTAGGCCCTGAGCCTATGGCCACACCACACTGAATGCGCCCGATCTCGTCTGATCTCGGAAGCTAAGCAGTGTCGGGCCTAGTTAGTACCTGGATGGGAGACCGCCTGGGAATACCAGGTGCTGTAGGCTATTTTGTGCTCCATGATTAGTAATTGCACAACTTCTCAATTACTTTTCAAATTTGGTATGTTTCCAAAATAATTTTATCCCGTTTTATAGCGGAAATGTTGGACAACATTATGAGGGCTGGAGCTACCTATTTACATATAATTAGCATACAGGTAGTGTGTTCATGGGTAATAAATCGACTTTCACATGTAATGCAGTACAGAGAATATTGAGTCCTTCAAGAGGCATGAAAGAAAGCCGTTATTGTGTTGATTGTTCTCTCCACCTCCCTGCAACAGAAACAGGATGGATGGATTAAAGTTATCCTACCAGACATAGGAGTCCTGAATGGGCCCACCAGTCTTATATATCTCGCCTGATCGAGCCTGATGATCGAGCGATGAGCGTGGTATCATGTTGCAAGTGGCTGCATGGCTTAGCTTACTAAATGCAAATGCATAAGAGTAATATTCTTAGCATTTCTAGAGCCTACGGCCACACCACACTGAATGCGCCCGATCTCGTCTGATCTCGGAAGCTAAGCAGTGTCGGGCCTAGTTAGTACCTGGATGGGAGACCGCCTGGGAATACCAGGTGCTGTAGGCTTTTTTGTGCTCCAAGTTCAGGAAGTGAGCCATTTCTCAATTGCCTTTCAAAACTGCAAGGTCTAGCCGACTAGATGCTTAAAAGTACAAAACTCACTAGGCCCAGAGCCTACGGCCACACCACACTGAATGCGCCCGATCTCGTCTGATCTCAGAAGCTAAGCAGTGTCGGGCCTAGTTAGTACCTGGATGGGAGACCGCCTGGGAATACCAGGTGCTGTAGGCTTTTTTGTGCTCCAAGTTCAGGAAGTGAGCCATTTCTCAATTGCCTTTCAAAACTGCAAGGTCTAGCCGACTAGATGCTTAAAAGTACAAAACTCACTAGGACCAGAGCCTACGGCCACACCACACTGAATGCGCCCGATCTCGTCTGATCTCGGAAGCTAAGCAGTGTCGGGCCTAGTTAGTACCTGGATGGGAGACCGCCTGGGAATACCAGGTGCTGTAGGCTTTTTTGTGCTCCAAGTTCAGGAAGTGAGCCATTTCTCAATTGCCTTTCAAAACTGCAAGGTCTAGCCGACTAGATGCTTAAAAGTACAAAACTCACTAGGCCCAGAGCCTACGGCCACACCACACTGAATGCGCCCGATCTCGTCTGATCTCGGAAGCTAAGCAGTGTCGGGCCTAGTTAGTACCTGGATGGGAGACTGCCTGGGAATACCAGGTGCTGTAGGCTTTTTTGTGCTCCAAGTTCAGGAAGTGAGCCATTTCTCAATTGCCTTTCAAAACTGCAAGGTCTAGCCGACTAGATGCTTAAAAGTACAAAACTCACTAGGCCCAGAGCCTACGGCCACACCACACTGAATGCGCCCGATCTCGTCTGATCTCGGAAGCTAAGCAGTGTCGGGCCTAGTTAGTACCTGGATGGGAGACCGCCTGGGAATACCAGGTGCTGTAGGCTATTTTGTGCTCCATGATTAGTAATTGCGCAACTTCTCAATTACTTTTCAAATTTGGTATGTTTCCAAAATAATTTTATCCCGTTTTATAGCGGAAATGTTGGACAACATTATGAGGGCTGGAGCTACCTATTTACATATAATTAGCATACAGGTAGTGTGTTCATGGGTAATAAATCGACTTTCACATGTAATGCAGTACAGAGAATATTGAGTCCTTCAAGAGGCATGAAAGAAAGCCGTTATTGTGTTGATTGTTCTCTCCACCTCCCTGCAACAGAAACAGGATGGATGGATTAAAGTTATCCTACCAGACATAGGAGTCCTGAATGGGCCCACCAGTCTTATATATCTCGCCTGATCGAGCGCTGATCGAGCGATGAGCGTGGTATCATGTTGCAAGTGGCTGCATGGCTTAGCTTACTAAATGCAAATGCATAAGAGTAATATTCTTAGCATTACTCGAGCCTACGGCCACACCACACTGAATGCGCCCGATCTCGTCTGATCTCGGAAGCTAAGCAGTGTCGGGCCTAGTTAGTACCTGGATGGGAGACCGCCTGGGAATACCAGGTGCTGTAGGCTTTTTTGTGCTCCAAGTTCAGGAAGTGAGCCATTTCTCAATTGCCTTTCAAAACTGCAAGGTCTAGCCGACTAGATGCTTAAAAGTACAAAACTCACTAGGCCCAGAGCCTACGGCCACACCACACTGAATGCGCCCGATCTCGTCTGATCTCGGAAGCTAAGCAGTGTCGGGCCTAGTTAGTACCTGGATGGGAGACCGCCTGGGAATACCAGGTGCTGTAGGCTTTTTTGTGCTCCAAGTTCAGGAAGTGAGCCATTTCTCAATTGCCTTTCAAAACTGCAAGGTCTAGCCGACTAGATGCTTAAAAGTACAAAACTCACTAGGACCAGAGCCTACGGCCACACCACACTGAATGCGCCCGATCTCGGAAGCTAAGCAGTGTCGCGCCTAGTTAGTACCTGGATGGGAGACCGCCTGGGAATACCAGGTGCTGTAGGCTTTTTTGTGCTCCAAGTTCAGGAAGTGAGCCATTTCTCAATTGCCTTTCAAAACTGCAAGGTCTAGCCGACTAGATGCTTAAAAGTACAAAACTCACTAGGCCCAGAGCCTACGGCCACACCACACTGAATGCGTCTGATCTCGGAAACTAAGCAGTGTCGGGCCTAGTTAGTACCTGGATGGGAGACCGCCTGGGAATACCAGGTGCTGTAGGCTATTTTGTGCTCCATGATTAGTAATTGCACAACTTCTCAATTACTTTTCAAATTTGGTATGTTTCCAAAATAATTTTATCCCGTTTTATAGCGGAAATGTTGGACAACATTATGAGGGCTGGAGCTACCTATTTACATATAATTAGCATACAGGTAGTGTGTTCATGGGTAATAAATCGACTTTCACATGTAATGCAGTACAGAGAATATTGAGTCCTTCAAGAGGCATGAAAGAAAGCCGTTATTGTGTTGATTGTTCTCTCCACCTCCCTGCAACAGAAACAGGATGGATGGATTAAAGTTATCCTACCAGACATAGGAGTCCTGAATGGGCCCACCAGTCTTATATATCTCGCCTGATCGAGCGCTGATCGAGCGATGAGCGTGGTATCATGTTGCAAGTGGCTGCATGGCTTAGCTTACTAAATGCAAATGCATAAGAGTAATATTCTTAGCATTACTAGAGCCTACGGCCACACCACACTGAATGCGCCCGATCTCGTCTGATCTCGGAAGCTAAGCAGTGTCGGGCCTAGTTAGTACCTGGATGGGAGACTGCCTGGGAATACCAGGTGCTGTAGGCTTTTTTGTGCTCCAAGTTCAGGAAGTGAGCCATTTCTCAATTGCCTTTCAAAACTGCAAGGTCTAGCCGACTAGATGCTTAAAAGTACAAAACTCACTAGGCCCAGAGCCTACGGCCACACCACACTGAATGCGCCCGATCTCGTCTGATCTCGGAAGCTAAGCAGTGTCGGGCCTAGTTAGTACCTGGATGGGAGACCGCCTGGGAATACCAGGTGCTGTAGGCTATTTTGTGCTCCATGATTAGTAATTGCGCAACTTCTCAATTACTTTTCAAATTTGGTATGTTTCCAAAATAATTTTATCCCGTTTTATAGCGGAAATGTTGGACAACATTATGAGGGCTGGAGCTACCTATTTACATATAATTAGCATACAGGTAGTGTGTTCATGGGTAATAAATCGACTTTCACATGTAATGCAGTACAGAGAATATTGAGTCCTTCAAGAGGCATGAAAGAAAGCCGTTATTGTGTTGATTGTTCTCTCCACCTCCCTGCAACAGAAACAGGATGGATGGATTAAAGTTATCCTACCAGACATAGGAGTCCTGAATGGGCCCACCAGTCTTATATATCTCGCCTGATCGAGCGCTGATCGAGCGATGAGCGTGGTATCATGTTGCAAGTGGCTGCATGGCTTAGCTTACTAAATGCAAATGCATAAGAGTAATATTCTTAGCATTACTCGAGCCTACGGCCACACCACACTGAATGCGCCCGATCTCGTCTGATCTCGGAAGCTAAGCAGTGTCGGGCCTAGTTAGTACCTGGATGGGAGACCGCCTGGGAATACCAGGTGCTGTAGGCTTTTTTGTGCTCCAAGTTCAGGAAGTGAGCCATTTCTCAATTGCCTTTCAAAACTGCAAGGTCTAGCCGACTAGGTGCTTAAAAGTACAAAACTCACTAGGCCCAGAGCCTACGGCCACACCACACTGAATGCGCCCGATCTCGTCTGATCTCGGAAGCTAAGCAGTGTCGGGCCTAGTTAGTACCTGGATGGGAGACCGCCTGGGAATACCAGGTGCTGTAGGCTTTTTTGTGCTCCAAGTTCAGGAAGTGAGCCATTTCTCAATTGCCTTTCAAAACTGCAAGGTCTAGCCGACTAGATGCTTAAAAGTACAAAACTCACTAGGACCAGAGCCTACGGCCACACCACACTGAATGCGCCCGATCTCGTCTGATCTCGGAAGCTAAGCAGTGTCGGGCCTAGTTAGTACCTGGATGGGAGACCGCCTGGGAATACCAGGTGCTGTAGGCTTTTTTGTGCTCCAAGTTCAGGAAGTGAGCCATTTCTCAATTGCCTTTCAAAACTGCAAGGTCTAGCCGACTAGATGCTTAAAAGTACAAAACTCACTAGGCCCTGAGCCTACGGCCACACCACACTGAATGCGCCCGATCTCGTCTGATCTCGGAAGCTAAGCAGTGTCGGGCCTAGTTAGTACCTGGATGGGAGACCGCCTGGGAATACCAGGTGCTGTAGGCTATTTTGTGCTCCATGATTAGTAATTGCACAACTTCTCAATTACTTTTCAAATTTGGTATGTTTCCAAAATAATTTTATCCCGTTTTATAGCGGAAATGTTGGACAACATTATGAGGGCTGGAGCTACCTATTTACATATAATTAGCATACAGGTAGTGTGTTCATGGGTAATAAATCGACTTTCACATGTAATGCAGTACAGAGAATATTGAGTCCTTCAAGAGGCATGAAAGAAAGCCGTTATTGTGTTGATTGTTCTCTCCACCTCCCTGCAACAGAAACAGGATGGATGGATTAAAGTTATCCTACCAGACATAGGAGTCCTGAATGGGCCCACCAGTCTTATATATCTCGCCTGATCGAGCCTGATGATCGAGCGATGAGCGTGGTATCATGTTGCAAGTGGCTGCATGGCTTAGCTTACTAAATGCAAATGCATAAGAGTAATATTCTTAGCATTTCTAGAGCCTACGGCCACACCACACTGAATGCGCCCGATCTCGTCTGATCTCGGAAGCTAAGCAGTGTCGGGCCTAGTTAGTACCTGGATGGGAGACCGCCTGGGAATACCAGGTGCTGTAGGCTTTTTTGTGCTCCAAGTTCAGGAAGTGAGCCATTTCTCAATTGCCTTTCAAAACTGCAAGGTCTAGCCGACTAGATGCTTAAAAGTACAAAACTCACTAGGCCCAGAGCCTACGGCCACACCACACTGAATGCGCCCGATCTCGTCTGATCTCAGAAGCTAAGCAGTGTCGGGCCTAGTTAGTACCTGGATGGGAGACCGCCTGGGAATACCAGGTGCTGTAGGCTTTTTTGTGCTCCAAGTTCAGGAAGTGAGCCATTTCTCAATTGCCTTTCAAAACTGCAAGGTCTAGCCGACTAGATGCTTAAAAGTACAAAACTCACTAGGACCAGAGCCTACGGCCACACCACACTGAATGCGCCCGATCTCGTCTGATCTCGGAAGCTAAGCAGTGTCGGGCCTAGTTAGTACCTGGATGGGAGACCGCCTGGGAATACCAGGTGCTGTAGGCTTTTTTGTGCTCCAAGTTCAGGAAGTGAGCCATTTCTCAATTGCCTTTCAAAACTGCAAGGTCTAGCCGACTAGATGCTTAAAAGTACAAAACTCACTAGGCCCAGAGCCTACGGCCACACCACACTGAATGCGCCCGATCTCGTCTGATCTCGGAAGCTAAGCAGTGTCGGGCCTAGTTAGTACCTGGATGGGAGACTGCCTGGGAATACCAGGTGCTGTAGGCTTTTTTGTGCTCCAAGTTCAGGAAGTGAGCCATTTCTCAATTGCCTTTCAAAACTGCAAGGTCTAGCCGACTAGATGCTTAAAAGTACAAAACTCACTAGGCCCAGAGCCTACGGCCACACCACACTGAATGCGCCCGATCTCGTCTGATCTCGGAAGCTAAGCAGTGTCGGGCCTAGTTAGTACCTGGATGGGAGACCGCCTGGGAATACCAGGTGCTGTAGGCTATTTTGTGCTCCATGATTAGTAATTGCGCAACTTCTCAATTACTTTTCAAATTTGGTATGTTTCCAAAATAATTTTATCCCGTTTTATAGCGGAAATGTTGGACAACATTATGAGGGCTGGAGCTACCTATTTACATATAATTAGCATACAGGTAGTGTGTTCATGGGTAATAAATCGACTTTCACATGTAATGCAGTACAGAGAATATTGAGTCCTTCAAGAGGCATGAAAGAAAGCCGTTATTGTGTTGATTGTTCTCTCCACCTCCCTGCAACAGAAACAGGATGGATGGATTAAAGTTATCCTACCAGACATAGGAGTCCTGAATGGGCCCACCAGTCTTATATATCTCGCCTGATCGAGCGCTGATCGAGCGATGAGCGTGGTATCATGTTGCAAGTGGCTGCATGGCTTAGCTTACTAAATGCAAATGCATAAGAGTAATATTCTTAGCATTACTCGAGCCTACGGCCACACCACACTGAATGCGCCCGATCTCGTCTGATCTCGGAAGCTAAGCAGTGTCGGGCCTAGTTAGTACCTGGATGGGAGACCGCCTGGGAATACCAGGTGCTGTAGGCTTTTTTGTGCTCCAAGTTCAGGAAGTGAGCCATTTCTCAATTGCCTTTCAAAACTGCAAGGTCTAGCCGACTAGATGCTTAAAAGTACAAAACTCACTAGGCCCAGAGCCTACGGCCACACCACACTGAATGCGCCCGATCTCGTCTGATCTCGGAAGCTAAGCAGTGTCGGGCCTAGTTAGTACCTGGATGGGAGACCGCCTGGGAATACCAGGTGCTGTAGGCTTTTTTGTGCTCCAAGTTCAGGAAGTGAGCCATTTCTCAATTGCCTTTCAAAACTGCAAGGTCTAGCCGACTAGATGCTTAAAAGTACAAAACTCACTAGGACCAGAGCCTACGGCCACACCACACTGAATGCGCCCGATCTCGGAAGCTAAGCAGTGTCGCGCCTAGTTAGTACCTGGATGGGAGACCGCCTGGGAATACCAGGTGCTGTAGGCTTTTTTGTGCTCCAAGTTCAGGAAGTGAGCCATTTCTCAATTGCCTTTCAAAACTGCAAGGTCTAGCCGACTAGATGCTTAAAAGTACAAAACTCACTAGGCCCAGAGCCTACGGCCACACCACACTGAATGCGTCTGATCTCAGAAACTAAGCAGTGTCGGGCCTAGTTAGTACCTGGATGGGAGACCGCCTGGGAATACCAGGTGCTGTAGGCTATTTTGTGCTCCATGATTAGTAATTGCGCAACTTCTCAATTACTTTTCAAATTTGGTATGTTTCCAAAATAATTTTATCCCGTTTTATAGCGGAAATGTTGGACAACATTATGAGGGCTGGAGCTACCTATTTACATATAATTAGCATACAGGTAGTGTGTTCATGGGTAATAAATCGACTTTCACATGTAATGCAGTACAGAGAATATTGAGTCCTTCAAGAGGCATGAAAGAAAGCCGTTATTGTGTTGATTGTTCTCTCCACCTCCCTGCAACAGAAACAGGATGGATGGATTAAAGTTATCCTACCAGACATAGGAGTCCTGAATGGGCCCACCAGTCTTATATATCTCGCCTGATCGAGCGCTGATCGAGCGATGAGCGTGGTATCATGTTGCAAGTGGCTGCATGGCTTAGCTTACTAAATGCAAATGCATAAGAGTAATATTCTTAGCATTACTCGAGCCTACGGCCACACCACACTGAATGCGCCCGATCTCGTCTGATCTCGGAAGCTAAGCAGTGTCGGGCCTAGTTAGTACCTGGATGGGAGACCGCCTGGGAATACCAGGTGCTGTAGGCTTTTTTGTGCTCCAAGTTCAGGAAGTGAGCCATTTCTCAATTGCCTTTCAAAACTGCAAGGTCCAGCCGACTAGATGCTTAAAAGTACAAAACTCACTAGGTCCAGAGCCTACGGCCACACCACACTGAATGCGCCCGATCTCGTCTGATCTCGGAAGCTAAGCAGTGTCGGGCCTAGTTAGTACCTGGATGGGAGACCGCCTGGGAATACCAGGTGCTGTAGGCTTTTTTGTGCTCCAAGTTCAGGAAGTGAGCCATTTCTCAATTGCCTTTCAAAACTGCAAGGTCTAGCCGACTAGATGCTTAAAAGTACAAAACTCACTAGGACCAGAGCCTACGGCCACACCACACTGAATGCGCCCGATCTCGTCTGATCTCGGAAGCTAAGCAGTGTCGGGCCTAGTTAGTACCTGGATGGGAGACCGCCTGGGAATACCAGGTGCTGTAGGCTTTTTTGTGCTCCAAGTTCAGGAAGTGAGCCATTTCTCAATTGCCTTTCAAAACTGCAAGGTCTAGCCGACTAGATGCTTAAAAGTACAAAACTCACTAGGCCCTGAGCCTACGGCCACACCACACTGAATGCGCCCGATCTCATTTGATCTCGGAAGCTAAGCAGTGTCGGGCCTAGTTAGTACCTGGATGGGAGACCGCCTGGGAATACCAGGTGCTGTAGGCTATTTTGTGCTCCATGATTAGTAATTGCACAACTTCTCAATTACTTTTCAAATTTGGTATGTTTCCAAAATAATTTTATCCCGTTTTATAGCGGAAATGTTGGACAACATTATGAGGGCTGGAGCTACCTATTTACATATAATTAGCATACAGGTAGTGTGTTCATGGGTAATAAATCGACTTTCACATGTAATGCAGTACAGAGAATATTGAGTCCTTCAAGAGGCATGAAAGAAAGCCGTTATTGTGTTGATTGTTCTCTCCACCTCCCTGCAACAGAAACAGGATGGATGGATTAAAGTTATCCTACCAGACATAGGAGTCCTGAATGGGCCCACCAGTCTTATATATCTCGCCTGATCGAGCGCTGATCGAGCGATGAGCGTGGTATCATGTTGCAAGTGGCTGCATGGCTTAGCTTACTAAATGCAAATGCATAAGAGTAATATTCTTAGCATTTCTAGAGCCTACGGCCACACCACACTGAATGCGCCCGATCTCGTCTGATCTCGGAAGCTAAGCAGTGTCGGACCTAGTTAGTACCTGGATGGGAGACCGCCTGGGAATACCAGGTGCTGTAGGCTTTTTTGTGCTCCAAGTTCAGGAAGTGAGCCATTTCTCAATTGCCTTTCAAAACTGCAAGGTCTAGCCGACTAGATGCTTAAAAGTACAAAACTCACTAGGCCCAGAGCCTACGGCCACACCACACTGAATGCGCCCGATCTCGTCTGATCTCGGAAGCTAAGCAGTGTCGGGCCTAGTTAGTACCTGGATGGGAGACCGCCTGGGAATACCAGGTGCTGTAGGCTTTTTTGTGCTCCAAGTTCAGGAAGTGAGCCATTTCTCAATTGCCTTTCAAAACTGCAAGGTCTAGCCGACTAGATGCTTAAAAGTACAAAACTCACTAGGACCAGAGCCTACGGCCACACCACACTGAATGCGCCCGATCTCGTCTGATCTTGGAAGCTAAGCAGTGTCGGGCCTAGTTAGTACCTGGATGGGAGACCGCCTGGGAATACCAGGTGCTGTAGGCTTTTTTGTGCTCCAAGTTCAGGAAGTGAGCCATTTCTCAATTGCCTTTCAAAACTGCAAGGTCTAGCCGACTAGATGCTTAAAAGTACAAAACTCACTAGGCCCAGAGCCTACGGCCACACCACACTGAATGCGCCCGATCTCGTCTGATCTCGGAAGCTAAGCAGTGTTGGGCCTAGTTAGTACCTGTATGGGAGACCGCCTGGGAATACCAGGTGCTGTAGGCTATTTTGTGCTCCATGATTAGTAATTGCGCAACTTCTCAATTACTTTTCAAATTTGGTATGTTTCCAAAATAATTTTATCCCGTTTTATAGCGGAAATGTTGGACAACATTATGAGGGCTGGAGCTACCTATTTACATATAATTAGCATACAGGTAGTGTGTTCATGGGTAATAAATCGACTTTCACATGTAATGCAGTACAGAGAATATTGAGTCCTTCAAGAGGCATGAAAGAAAGCCGTTATTGTGTTGATTGTTCTCTCCACCTCCCTGCAACAGAAACAGGATGGATGGATTAAAGTTATCCTACCAGACATAGGAGTCCTGAATGGGCCCACCAGTCTTATATATCTCGCCTGATCGAGCGCTGATCGAGCGATGAGCGTGGTATCATGTTGCAAGTGGCTGCATGGCTTAGCTTACTAAATGCAAATGCATAAGAGTAATATTCTTAGCATTACTCGAACCTACGGCCACACCACACTGAATGCGCCCGATCTCGTCTGATCTCGGAAGCGAAGCAGTGTCGGGCCTAGTTAGTACCTGGATGGGAGACCGCCTGGGAATACCAGGTGCTGTAGCCTTTTTTGTGCTCCAAGTTCAGGAAGTGAGCCATTTCTCAATTGCCTTTCAAAACTGCAAGGTCTAGCCGACTAGATGCTTAAAAGTACAAAACTCACTAGGTCCAGAGCCTACGGCCACACCACACTGAATGCGCCCGATCTCGTCTGATCTCGGAAGCTAAGCAGTGTCGGGCCTAGTTAGTACCTGGATGGGAGACCGCCTGGGAATACCAGGTGCTGTAGGCTTTTTTGTGCTCCAAGTTCAGGAAGTGAGCCATTTCTCAATTGCCTTTCAAAACTGCAAGGTCTAGCCGACTAGATGCTTAAAAGTACAAAACTCACTAGGACCAGAGCCTACGGCCACACCACACTGAATTCGTCTGATCTCGGAAGCAAAGCAGTGTCGGGCCTAGTTAGTACCTGGATGGGAGACCGCCTGGGAATACCAGGTGCTGTAGGCTTTTTTGTGCTCCAAGTTCAGGAAGTGAGCCATTTCTCAATTGCCTTTCAAAACTGCAAGGTCTAGCCGACTAGATGCTTAAAAGTACAAAACTCACTAGGCCCTGAGCCTACGGCCACACCACACTGAATGCGCCCGATCTCGGAAGCTAAGCAGTGTCGGGCCTAGTTAGTACCTGGATGGGAGACCGCCTGGGAATACCAGGTGCTGTAGGCTATTTTGTGCTCCATGATTAGTAATTGCACAACTTCTCAATTACTTTTCAAATTTGGTATGTTTCCAAAATAATTTTATCCCGTTTTATAGCGGAAATGTTGGACAACATTATGAGGGCTGGAGCTACCTATTTACATATAATTAGCATACAGGTAGTGTGTTCATGGGTAATAAATCGACTTTCACATGTAATGCAGTACAGAGAATATTGAGTCCTTCAAGAGGCATGAAAGAAAGCCGTTATTGTGTTGATTGTTCTCTCCACCTCCCTGCAACAGAAACAGGATGGATGGATTAAAGTTATCCTACCAGACATAGGAGTCCTGAATGGGCCCACCAGTCTTATATATCTCGCCTGATCGAGCCTGATCGAGCGATGAGCGTGGTATCATGTTGCAAGTGGCTGCATGGCTTAGCTTATTAAATGCAAATGCATAAGAGTAATATTCTTAGCATTTCTAGAGCCTACGGCCACACCACACTGAATGCGCCCGATCTCGTCTGATCTCGGAAGCTAAGCAGTGTCGGGCCTAGTTAGTACCTGGATGGGAGACAGCCTGGGAATAACAGGTGCTGTAGGCTTTTTTGTGCTCCAAGTTCAGGAAGTGAGCCATTTCTCAATTGCCTTTCAAAACTGCAAGGTCTAGCCGACTAGATGCTTAAAAGTACAAAACTCACTAGGACCAGAGCCTACGGCCACACCACACTGAATGCGTCTGATCTCGGAAGCTAAGCAGTGTCGGGCCTAGTTAGTACCTGGATGGGAGACCGCCTGGGAATACCAGGTGCTGTAGGCTTTTTTGTGCTCCAAGTTCAGGAAGTGAGCCATTTCTCAATTGCCTTTCAAAACTGCAAGGTCTAGCCGACTAGATGCTTAAAAGTACAAAACTCACTAGGCCCAGAGCCTACGGCCACACCACACTGAATGCACCCGATCTCGTCTGATCTCGAAAGCTAAGCAGTGTCGGGCCTAGTTAGTACCTGGATGGGAGACCGCCTGGGAATACCAGGTGCTGTAGGCTTTTTTGTGCTCCAAGTTCAGGAAGTGAGCCATTTCTCAATTGCCTTTCAAAACTGCAAGGTCTAGCCGACTAGATGCTTAAAAGTACAAAACTCACTAGGCCCAGAGCCTACGGCCACACCACACTGAATGCGTCTGATCTCGGAAGCTAAGCAGTGTCGGGCCTAGTTAGTACCTGGATGGGAGACCGCCTGGGAATACCAGGTGCTGTAGGCTTTTTTGTGCTCCAAGTTCAGGAAGTGAGCCATTTCTCAATTGCCTTTCAAAACTGCAAGGTCTAGCCGACTAGATGCTTAAAAGTACAAAACTCACTAGGACCAGAGCCTACGGCCACACCACACTGAATGCGCCCGATCTCGTCTGATCTCGGAAGCTAAGCAGTGTCGGGCCTAGTTAGTACATGGATGGGAGACCGCCTGGGAATACCAGGTGCTGTAGGCTTTTTTGTGCTCCAAGTTCAGGAAGTGAGCCATTTCTCAATTGCCTTTCAAAACTGCAAGGTCTAGCCGACTAGATGCTTAAAAGTACAAAACTCACTAGGCCCAGAGCCTACGGCCACACCACACTGAATGCGCCCGATCTCGTCTGATCTCGAAAGCTAAGCAGTGTCGGGCCTAGTTAGTACCTGGATGGGAGACCGCCTGGGAATACCAGGTGCTGTAGGCTATTTTGTGCTCCATGATTAGTAATTGCGCAACTTCTCAATTACTTTTCAAATTTGGTATGTTTCCAAAATAATTTTATCCCGTTTTATAGCGGAAATGTTGGACAACATTATGAGGGCTGGAGCTACCTATTTACATATAATTAGCATACAGGTAGTGTGTTCATGGGTAATAAATCGACTTTCACATGTAATGCAGTACAGAGAATATTGAGTCCTTCAAGAGGCATGAAAGAAAGCCGTTATTGTGTTGATTGTTCTCTCCACCTCCCTGCAACAGAAACAGGATGGATGGATTAAAGTTATCCTACCAGACATAGGAGTCCTGAATGGGCCCACCAGTCTTATATATCTCGCCTGATCGAGCGCTGATCGAGCGATGAGCGTGGTATCATGTTGCAAGTGGCTGCATGGCTTAGCTTACTAAATGCAAATGCATAAGAGTAATATTCTTAGCATTACTCGAGCCTACGGCCACACCACACTGAATGCGCCCGATCTCGTCTGATCTCCGAAGCTAAGCAGTGTCGGGCCTAGTTAGTACCTGGATGGGAGACCGCCTGGGAATACCAGGTGCTGTAGGCTTTTTTGTGCTCCAAGTTCAGGAAGTGAGCCATTTCTCAATTGCCTTTCAAAACTGCAAGGTCTAGCCGACTAGATGCTTAAAAGTACAAAACTCACTAGGCCCAGAGCCTACGGCCACACCACACTGAATGCGCCCGATCTCGTCTGATCTCGGAAGCTAAGCAATGTCGGGCCTAGTTAGTACCTGGATGGGAGACCGCCTGGGAATACCAGGTGCTGTAGGCTTTTTTGTGCTCCAAGTTCAGGAAGTGAGCCATTTCTCAATTGCCTTTCAAAACTGCAAGGTCTAGCCGACTAGATGCTTAAAAGTACAAAACTCACTAGGCCCAGAGCCTACGGCCACACCACACTGAATGCGCCCGATCTCGTCTGATCTCGGAAGCTAAGCAGTGTCGGGCCTAGTTAGTACCTGGATGGGATTCCGCCTGGGAATACCAGGTGCTGTAGGCTTTTTTGTGCTCCAAGTTCAGGAAGTGAGCCATTTCTCAATTGCCTTTCAAAACTGCAAGGTCTAGCCGACTAGATGCTTAAAAGTACAAAACTCACTAGGACCAGAGCCTACGGCCACACCACACTGAATGCGCCCGATCTCGTCTGATCTCGGAAGCTAAGCAGTGTCGGGCCTAGTTAGTACCTGGATGGGAGACCACCTGGGAATACCAGGTGCTGTAGGCTTTTTTGTGCTCCAAGTTCAGGAAGTGAGCCATTTCTCAATTGCCTTTCAAAACTGCAAGGTCTAGCCGACTAGATGCTTAAAAGTACAAAACTCACTAGGCCCAGAGCCTACGGCCACACCACACTGAATGCGCCCGATCTCGTCTGATCTCGGAAGCTAAGCAGTGTCGGGCCTAGTTAGTACCTGGATGGGAGACCGCCTGGGAATACCAGGTGCTGTAGGCTATTTTGTGCTCCATGATTAGTAATTGCGCAACTTCTCAATTACTTTTCAAATTTGGTATGTTTCCAAAATAATTTTATCCCGTTTTATAGCGGAAATGTTGGACAACATTATGAGGGCTGGAGCTACCTATTTACATATAATTAGCATACAGGCAGTGTGTTCATGGGTAATAAATCGACTTTCACATGTAATGCAGTACAGAGAATATTGAGTCATTCAAGAGGCATGAAAGAAAGCCGTTATTGTGTTGATTGTTCTCTCCACCTCCCTGCAACAGAAACAGGATGGATGGATTAAAGTTATCCTACCAGACATAGGAGTCCTGAATGGGCCCACCAGTCTTATATATCTCGCCTGATCGAGCGCTGATCGAGCGATGAGCGTGGTATCATGTTGCAAGTGGCTGCATGGCTTAGCTTACTAAATGCAAATGCATAAGAGTAATATTCTTAGCATTACTCGAGCCTACGGCCACACCACACTGAATGCGCCCGATCTCGTCTGATCTCGGAAGCTAAGCAGTGTCGGGCCTAGTTAGTACCTGGATGGGAGACCGCCTGGGAATACCAGGTGCTGTAGGCTTTTTTGTGCTCCAAGTTCAGGAAGTGAGCCATTTCTCAATTGCCTTTCAAAACTGCAAGGTCTAGCCGACTAGATGCTTAAAAGTACAAAACTCACTAGGCCCAGAGCCTACGGCCACACCACACTGAATGCGCCCGATCTCGTCTGATCTCGGAAGCTAAGCAGTGTCGGGCCTAGTTAGTACCTGGATGGGAGACCGCCTGGGAATGCCAGGTGCTGTAGGCTTTTTTGTGCTCCAAGTTCAGGAAGTGAGCCATTTCTCAATTGCCTTTCAAAACTGCAAGGTCTAGCCGACTAGATGCTTAAAAGTACAAAACTCACTAGGCCCAGAGCCTACGGCCACACCACACTGAATGCGCCCGATCTCGTCTGATCTCGGAAGCTAAGCAGTGTCGGGCCTAGTTAGTACCTGGATGGGAGACCGCCTGGGAATACCAGGTGCTGTAGGCTTTTTTGTGCTCCAAGTTCAGGAAGTGAGCCATTTCTCAATTGCCTTTCAAAACTGCAAGGTCTAGCCGACTAGATGCTTAAAAGTACAAAACTCACTAGGACCAGAGCCTACGGCCACACCACACTGAATGCGCCCGATCTCGTCTGATCTCGGAAGCTAAGCAGTGTCGGGCCTAGTTAGTACCTGGATGGGAGACCGCCTGGGAATACCAGGTGCTGTAGGCTTTTTTGTGCTCCAAGTTCAGGAAGTGAGCCATTTCTCAATTGCCTTTCAAAACTGCAAGGTCTAGCCGACTAGATGCTTAAAAGTACAAAACTCACTAGGCCCAGAGCCTACGGCCACACCACACTGAATGCGCCCGATCTCGTCTGATCTCGGAAGCTAAGCAGTGTCAGGCCTAGTTAGTACCTGGATGGGAGACCGCCTGGGAATACCAGGTGCTGTAGGCTTTTTTGTGCTCCAAGTTCAGGAAGTGAGCCATTTCTCAATTGCCTTTCAAAACTGCAAGGTCTAGCCGACTAGATGCTTAAAAGTACAAAACTCACTAGGACCAGAGCCTACGGCCACACCACACTGAATGCGCCCGATCTCGTCTGATCTCGGAAGCTAAGCAGTGTCGGGCCTAGTTAGTACCTGGATGGGAGACCGCCTGGGAATACCAGGTGCTGTAGGCTTTTTTGTGCTCCAAGTTCAGGAAGTGAGCCATTTCTCAATTGCCTTTCAAAACTGCAAGGTCTAGCCGACTAGATGCTTAAAAGTACAAAACTCACTAGGCCCAGAGCCTACGGCCACACCACACTGAATGTGCCCGATCTCGTCTGATCTCGGAAGCTAAGCAGTGTCGGGCCTAGTTAGTACCTGGATGGGAGACCGCCTGGGAATACCAGGTGCTGTAGGCTATTTTGTGCTCCATGATTAGTAATTGCACAACTTCTCAATTACTTTTCAAATTTGGTATGTTTCCAAAATAATTTTATCCCGTTTTATAGCGGAAATGTTGGACAACATTATGAGGGCTGGAGCTACCTATTTACATATAATTAGCATACAGGTAGTGTGTTCATGGGTAATAAATCGACTTTCACATGTAATGCAGTACAGAGAATATTGAGTCCTTCAAGAGGCATGAAAGAAAGCCGTTATTGTGTTGATTGTTCTCTCCACCTCCCTGCAACAGAAACAGGATGGATGGATTAAAGTTATCCTACCAGACATAGGAGTCCTGAATGGGCCCACCAGTCTTATATATCTCGCCTGATCGAGCGCTGATCGAGCGATGAGCGTGGTATCATGTTGCAAGTGGCTGCATGGCTTAGCTTACTAAATGCAAATGCATAAGAGTAATATTCTTAGCATTACTAGAGCCTACGGCCACACCACACTGAATGCGCCCGATCTCGTCTGATCTCGGAAGCTAAGCAGTGTCGGGCCTAGTTAGTACCTGGATGGGAGACTGCCTGGGAATAACAGGTGCTGTAGGCTTTTTTGTGCTCCAAGTTCAGGAAGTGAGCCATTTCTCAATTGCCTTTCAAAACTGCAAGGTCTAGCCGACTAGATGCTTAAAAGTACAAAACTCACTAGGCCCAGAGCCTACGGCCACACCACACTGAATGCGCCCGATCTCGTCTGATCTCGGAAGCTAAGCAGTGTTGGGCCTAGTTAGTACCTGGATGGGAGACCGCCTGGGAATACCAGGTGCTGTAGGCTATTTTGTGCTCCATGATTAGTAATTGCGCAACTTCTCAATTACTTTTCAAATTTGGTATGTTTCCAAAATAATTTTATCCCGTTTTATAGCGGAAATGTTGGACAACATTATGAGTGCTGGAGCTACCTATTTACATATAATTAGCATACAGGTAGTGTGTTCATGGGTAATAAATCGACTTTCACATGTAATGCAGTACAGAGAATATTGAGTCCTTCAAGAGGCATGAAAGAAAGCCGTTATTGTGTTGATTGTTCTCTCCACCTCCCTGCAACAGAAACAGGATGGATGGATTAAAGTTATCCTACCAGACATAGGAGTCCTGAATGGGCCCACCAGTCTTATATATCTCGCCTGATCGAGCGCTGATCGAGCGATGAGCGTGGTATCATGTTGCAAGTGGCTGCATGGCTTAGCTTACTAAATGCAAATGCATAAGAGTAATATTCTTAGCATTACTCGAGCCTACGGCCACACCACACTGAATGCGCCCGATCTCGTCTGATCTCGGAAGCTAAGCAGTGTCGGGCCTAGTTAGTACCTGGATGGGAGACCGCCTGGGAATACCAGGTGCTGTAGGCTTTTTTGTGCTCCAAGTTCAGGAAGTGAGCCATTTCTCAATTGCATTTCAAAACTGCAAGGTCTAGCCGACTAGATGCTTAAAAGTACAAAACTCACTAGGCCCAGAGCCTACGGCCACACCACACTGAATGCGCCCGATCTCGTCTGATCTCGGAAGCTAAGCAGTGTCGGGCCTAGTTAGTACCTGGATGGGAGACCGCCTGGGAATACCAGGTGCTGTAGGCTTTTTTGTGCTCCAAGTTCAGGAAGTGAGCCATTTCTCCATTGCCTTTCAAAACTGCAAGGTCTAGCCGACTAGATGCTTAAAAGTACAAAACTCACTAGGACCAGAGCCTACGGCCACACCACACTGAATGCGCCCGATCTCGTCTGATCTCGGAAGCTAAGCAGTGTCGGGCCTAGTTAGTACCTGGATGGGAGACCGCCTGGGAATACCAGGTGCTGTAGGCTTTTTTGTGCTCCAAGTTCAGGAAGTGAGCCATTTCTCAATTGCCTTTCAAAACTGCAAGGTCTAGCCGACTAGATGCTTAAAAGTACAAAACTCACTAGGCCCAGAGCCTACGGCCACACCACACTGAATGTGCCCGATCTCGTCTGATCTCGGAAGCTAAGCAGTGTCGGGCCTAGTTAGTACCTGGATGGGAGACCGCCTGGGAATACCAGGTGCTGTAGGCTATTTTGTGCTCCATGATTAGTAATTGCACAACTTCTCAATTACTTTTCAAATTTGGTATGTTTCCAAAATAATTTTATCCCGTTTTATAGCGGAAATGTTGGACAACATTATGAGGGCTGGAGCTACCTATTTACATATAATTAGCATACAGGTAGTGTGTTCATGGGTAATAAATCGACTTTCACATGTAATGCAGTACAGAGAATATTGAGTCCTTCAAGAGGCATGAAAGAAAGCCGTTATTGTGTTGATTGTTCTCTCCACCTCCCTGCAACAGAAACAGGATGGATGGATTAAAGTTATCCTACCAGACATAGGAGTCCTGAATGGGCCCACCAGTCTTATATATCTCGCCTGATCGAGCGCTGATCGAGCGATGAGCGTGGTATCATGTTGCAAGTGGCTGCATGGCTTAGCTTACTAAATGCAAATGCATAAGAGTAATATTCTTAGCATTACTAGAGCCTACGGCCACACCACACTGAATGCGCCCGATCTCGTCTGATCTCGGAAGCTAAGCAGTGTCGGGCCTAGTTAGTACCTGGATGGGAGACTGCCTGGGAATAACAGGTGCTGTAGGCTTTTTTGTGCTCCAAGTTCAGGAAGTGAGCCATTTCTCAATTGCCTTTCAAAACTGCAAGGTCTAGCCGACTAGATGCTTAAAAGTACAAAACTCACTAGGCCCAGAGCCTACGGCCACACCACACTGAATGCGCCCGATCTCGTCTGATCTCGGAAGCTAAGCAGTGTTGGGCCTAGTTAGTACCTGGATGGGAGACCGCCTGGGAATACCAGGTGCTGTAGGCTATTTTGTGCTCCATGATTAGTAATTGCGCAACTTCTCAATTACTTTTCAAATTTGGTATGTTTCCAAAATAATTTTATCCCGTTTTATAGCGGAAATGTTGGACAACATTATGAGTGCTGGAGCTACCTATTTACATATAATTAGCATACAGGTAGTGTGTTCATGGGTAATAAATCGACTTTCACATGTAATGCAGTACAGAGAATATTGAGTCCTTCAAGAGGCATGAAAGAAAGCCGTTATTGTGTTGATTGTTCTCTCCACCTCCCTGCAACAGAAACAGGATGGATGGATTAAAGTTATCCTACCAGACATAGGAGTCCTGAATGGGCCCACCAGTCTTATATATCTCGCCTGATCGAGCGCTGATCGAGCGATGAGCGTGGTATCATGTTGCAAGTGGCTGCATGGCTTAGCTTACTAAATGCAAATGCATAAGAGTAATATTCTTAGCATTACTCGAGCCTACGGCCACACCACACTGAATGCGCCCGATCTCGTCTGATCTCGGAAGCTAAGCAGTGTCGGGCCTAGTTAGTACCTGGATGGGAGACCGCCTGGGAATACCAGGTGCTGTAGGCTTTTTTGTGCTCCAAGTTCAGGAAGTGAGCCATTTCTCAATTGCCTTTCAAAACTGCAAGGTCTAGCCGACTAGATGCTTAAAAGTACAAAACTCACTAGGCCCAGAGCCTACGGCCACACCACACTGAATGCGCCCGATCTCGTCTGATCTCGGAAGCTAAGCAGTGTCGGGCCTAGTTAGTACCTGGATGGGAGACCGCCTGGGAATACCAGGTGCTGTAGGCTTTTTTGTGCTCCAAGTTCAGGAAGTGAGCCATTTCTCAATTGCCTTTCAAAACTGCAAGGTCTAGCCGACTAGATGCTTAAAAGTACAAAACTCACTAGGCCCAGAGCCTACGGACACACCACACTGAATGCGCCTGATCTCGGAAGCTAAGCAGTGTCGGGCCTAGTTAGTACCTGGATGGGAGACCGCCTGGGAATACCAGGTGCTGTAGGCTTTTTTGTGCTCCAAGTTCAGGAAGTGAGCCATTTCTCAATTGCCTTTCAAAACTGCAAGGTCTAGCCGACTAGATGCTTAAAAGTACAAAACTCACTAGGCCCAGAGCCTACGGCCACACCACACTGAATGCGCCCGATCTCAGAAGCTAAGCAGTGTCGGGCCTAGTTAGTACCTGGATGGGAGACCGCCTGGGAATACCAGGTGCTGTAGGCTATTTTGTGCTCCATGATTTGTAATTGCACAACTTCTCAATTACTTTTCAAATTTGGTATGTTTCCAAAATAATTTTATCCCGTTTTATAGCGGAAATGTTGGACAACATTATGAGGGCTGGAGCTACCTATTTACATATAATTAGCATACAGGTAGTGTGTTCATGGGTAATAAATCGACTTTCACATGTAATGCAGTACAGAGAATATTGAGTCCTTCAAGAGGCATGAAAGAAAGCCGTTATTGTGTTGATTGTTCTCTCCACCTCCCTGCAACAGAAACAGGATGGATGGATTAAAGTTATCCTACCAGACATAGGAGTCCTGAATGGGCCCACCAGTCTTATATATCTCGCCTGATCGAGCGCTGATCGAGCGATGAGCGTGGTATCATGTTGCAAGTGGCTGCATGGCTTAGCTTACTAAATGCAAATGCATAAGAGTAATATTCTTAGCATTACTAGAGCCTACGGCCACACCACACTGAATGCGCCCGATCTCGTCTGATCTCTGAAGCTAAGCAGTGTCTGGCCTAGTTAGTACCTGGATGGGAGACTGCCTGGGAATACCAGGTGCTGTAGGCTTTTTTGTGCTCCAAGTTCAGGAAGTGAGCCATTTCTCAATTGCCTTTCAAAACTGCAAGGTCTAGCCGACTAGATGCTTAAAAGTACAAAACTCACTAGGCCCAGAGCCTACGGCCACACCACACTGAATGCGCCCGATCTCGTCTGATCTCGAAAGCTAAGCAGTGTCGGGCCTAGTTAGTACCTGGATGGGAGACCGCCTGGGAATACCAGGTGCTGTAGGCTATTTTGTGCTCCATGATTAGTAATTGCGCAACTTCTCAATTACTTTTCAAATTTGGTATGTTTCCAAAATAATTTTATCCCGTTTTATAGCGGAAATGTTGGACAACATTATGAGGGCTGGAGCTACCTATTTACATATAATTAGCATACAGGTAGTGTGTTCATGGGTAATAAATCGACTTTCACATGTAATGCAGTACAGAGAATATTGAGTCCTTCAAGAGGCATGAAAGAAAGCCGTTATTGTGTTGATTGTTCTCTCCACCTCCCTGCAATAGAAACAGGATGGATGGATTAAAGTTATCCTACCAGACATAGGAGTCCTGAATGGGCCCACCAGTCTTATATATCTCGCCTGATCGAGCGCTGATCGAGCGATGAGCGTGGTATCATGTTGCAAGTGGCTGCATGGCTTAGCTTACTAAATGCAAATGCATAAGAGTAATATTCTTAGCATTACTCGAGCCTACGGCCACACCACACTGAATGCGCCCGATCTCGTCTGATCTCCGAAGCTAAGCAGTGTCGGGCCTAGTTAGTACCTGGATGGGAGACCGCCTGGGAATACCAGGTGCTGTAGGCTTTTTTGTGCTCCAAGTTCAGGAAGTGAGCCATTTCTCAATTGCCTTTCAAAACTGCAAGGTCTAGCCGACTAGATGCTTAAAAGTACAAAACTCACTAGGCCCAGAGCCTACGGCCACACCACACTGAATGCGCCCGATCTCGTCTGATCTCGGAAGCTAAGCAGTGTCGGGCCTAGTTAGTACCTGGATGGGAGACCGCCTGGGAATACCAGGTGCTGTAGGCTTTTTTGTGCTCCAAGTTCAGGAAGTGAGCCATTTCTCAATTGCCTTTCAAAACTGCAAGGTCTAGCCGACTAGATGCTTAAAAGTACAAAACTCACTAGGCCCAGAGCCTACGGCCACACCACACTGAATGCGCCCGATCTCGTCTGATCTCGGAAGCTAAGCAGTGTCGGGCCTAGTTAGTACCTGGATGGGATTCCGCCTGGGAATACCAGGTGCTGTAGGCTTTTTTGTGCTCCAAGTTCAGGAAGTGAGCCATTTCTCAATTGCCTTTCAAAACTGCAAGGTCTAGCCGACTAGATGCTTAAAAGTACAAAACTCACTAGGACCAGAGCCTACGGCCACACCACACTGAATGCGCCCGATCTCGTCTGATCTCGGAAGCTAAGCAGTGTCGGGCCTAGTTAGTACCTGGATGGGAGACCGCCTGGGAATACCAGGTGCTGTAGGCTTTTTTGTGCTCCAAGTTCAGGAAGTGAGCCATTTCTCAATTGCCTTTCAAAACTGCAAGGTCTAGCCGACTAGATGCTTAAAAGTACAAAACTCACTAGGCCCAGAGCCTACGGCCACACCACACTGAATGCGCCCGATCTCGGAAGCTAAGCAGTGTCGGGCCTAGTTAGTACCTGGATGGGAGACCGCCTGGGAATACCAGGTGCTGTAGGCTATTTTGTGCTCCATGATTTGTAATTGCACAACTTCTCAATTACTTTTCAAATTTGGTATGTTTCCAAAATAATTTTATCCCGTTTTATAGCGGAAATGTTGGACAACATTATGAGGGCTGGAGCTACCTATTTACATATAATTAGCATACAGGTAGTGTGTTCATGGGTAATAAATCGACTTTCACATGTAATGCAGTACAGAGAATATTGAGTCCTTCAAGAGGCATGAAAGAAAGCCGTTATTGTGTTGATTGTTCTCTCCACCTCCCTGCAACAGAAACAGGATGGATGGATTAAAGTTATCCTACCAGACATAGGAGTCCTGAATGGGCCCACCAGTCTTATATATCTCGCCTGATCGAGCGCTGATCGAGCGATGAGCGTGGTATCATGTTGCAAGTGGCTGCATGGCTTAGCTTACTAAATGCAAATGCATAAGAGTAATATTCTTAGCATTACTAGAGCCTACGGCCACACCACACTGAATGCGCCCGATCTCGTCTGATCTCGGAAGCTAAGCAGTGTCGGGCCTAGTTAGTACCTGGATGGGAGACTGCCTGGGAATACCAGGTGCTGTAGGCTTTTTTGTGCTCCAAGTTCAGGAAGTGAGCCATTTCTCAATTGCCTTTCAAAACTGCAAGGTCTAGCCGACTAGATGCTTAAAAGTACAAAACTCACTAGGCCCAGAGCCTACGGCCACACCACACTGAATGCGCCCGATCTCGTCTGATCTCGGAAGCTAAGCAGTGTCGGGCCTAGTTAGTACCTGGATGGGAGACCGCCTGGGAATACCAGGTGCTGTAGGCTATTTTGTGCTCCATGATTAGTAATTGCGCAACTTCTCAATTACTTTTCAAATTTGGTATGTTTCCAAAATAATTTTATCCCGTTTTATAGCGGAAATGTTGGACAACATTATGAGGGCTGGAGCTACCTATTTACATATAATTAGCATACAGGTAGTGTGTTCATGGGTAATAAATCGACTTTCACATGTAATGCAGTACAGAGAATATTGAGTCATTCAAGAGGCATGAAAGAAAGCCGTTATTGTGTTGATTGTTCTCTCCACCTCCCTGCAACAGAAACAGGATGGATGGATTAAAGTTATCCTACCAGACATAGGAGTCCTGAATGGGCCCACCAGTCTTATATATCTCGCCTGATCGAGCGCTGATCGAGCGATGAGCGTGGTATCATGTTGCAAGTGGCTGCATGGCTTAGCTTACTAAATGCAAATGCATAAGAGTAATATTCTTAGCATTACTCGAGCCTACGGCCACACCACACTGAATGCGCCCGATCTCGTCTGATCTCGGAAGCTAAGCAGTGTCGGGCCTAGTTAGTACCTGGATGGGAGACCGCCTGGGAATACCAGGTGCTGTAGGCTTTTTTGTGCTCCAAGTTCAGGAAGTGAGCCATTTCTCAATTGCCTTTCAAAACTGCAAGGTCTAGCCGACTAGATGCTTAAAAGTACAAAACTCACTAGGCCCAGAGCCTACGGCCACACCACACTGAATGCGCCCGATCTCGTCTGATCTCGGAAGCTAAGCAGTGTCGGGCCTAGTTAGTACCTGGATGGGAGACCGCCTGGGAATGCCAGGTGCTGTAGGCTTTTTTGTGCTCCAAGTTCAGGAAGTGAGCCATTTCTCAATTGCCTTTCAAAACTGCAAGGTCTAGCCGACTAGATGCTTAAAAGTACAAAACTCACTAGGCCCAGAGCCTACGGCCACACCACACTGAATGCGCCCGATCTCGTCTGATCTCGGAAGCTAAGCAGTGTCGGGCCTAGTTAGTACCTGGATGGGAGACCGCCTGGGAATACCAGGTGCTGTAGGCTTTTTTGTGCTCCAAGTTCAGGAAGTGAGCCATTTCTCAATTGCCTTTCAAAACTGCAAGGTCTAGCCGACTAGATGCTTAAAAGTACAAAACTCACTAGGACCAGAGCCTACGGCCACACCACACTGAATGCGCCCGATCTCGTCTGATCTCGGAAGCTAAGCAGTGTCGGGCCTAGTTAGTACCTGGATGGGAGACCGCCTGGGAATACCAGGTGCTGTAGGCTTTTTTGTGCTCCAAGTTCAGGAAGTGAGCCATTTCTCAATTGCCTTTCAAAACTGCAAGGTCTAGCCGACTAGATGCTTAAAAGTACAAAACTCACTAGGCCCAGAGCCTACGGCCACACCACACTGAATGCGCCCGATCTCGGAAGCTAAGCAGTGTCGGGCCTAGTTAGTACCTGGATGGGAGACCGCCTGGGAATACCAGGTGCTGTAGGCTATTTTGTGCTCCATGATTTGTAATTGCACAACTTCTCAATTACTTTTCAAATTTGGTATGTTTCCAAAATAATTTTATCCCGTTTTATAGCGGAAATGTTGGACAACATTATGAGGGCTGGAGCTACCTATTTACATATAATTAGCATACAGGTAGTGTGTTCATGGGTAATAAATCGACTTTCACATGTAATGCAGTACAGAGAATATTGAGTCCTTCAAGAGGCATGAAAGAAAGCCGTTATTGTGTTGATTGTTCTCTCCACCTCCCTGCAACAGAAACAGGATGGATGGATTAAAGTTATCCTACCAGACATAGGAGTCCTGAATGGGCCCACCAGTCTTATATATCTCGCCTGATCGAGCGCTGATCGAGCGATGAGCGTGGTATCATGTTGCAAGTGGCTGCATGGCTTAGCTTACTAAATGCAAATGCATAAGAGTAATATTCTTAGCATTACTAGAGCCTACGGCCACACCACACTGAATGCGCCCGATCTCGTCTGATCTCGGAAGCTAAGCAGTGTCTGGCCTAGTTAGTACCTGGATGGGAGACTGCCTGGGAATACCAGGTGCTGTAGGCTTTTTTGTGCTCCAAGTTCAGGAAGTGAGCCATTTCTCAATTGCCTTTCAAAACTGCAAGGTCTAGCCGACTAGATGCTTAAAAGTACAAAACTCACTAGGCCCAAAGCCTACGGCCACACCACACTGAATGCGCCCGATCTCGTCTGATCTCGGAAGCTAAGCAGTGTCGGGCCTAGTTAGTACCTGGATGGGAGACCGCCTGGGAATACCAGGTGCTGTAGGCTATTTTGTGCTCCATGATTAGTAATTGCGCAACTTCTCAATTACTTTTCAAATTTGGTATTTTTCCAAAATAATTTTATCCCGTTTTATAGCGGAAATGTTGGACAACATTATGAGGGCTGGAGCTACCTATTTACATATAATTAGCATACAGGTAGTGTGTTCATGGGTAATAAATCGACTTTCACATGTAATGCAGTACAGAGAATATTGAGTCCTTCAAGAGGCATGAAAGAAAGCCGTTATTGTGTTGATTGTTCTCTCCACCTCCCTGCAACAGAAACAGGATGGATGGATTAAAGTTATCCTACCAGACATAGGAGTCCTGAATGGGCCCACCAGTCTTATATATCTCGCCTGATCGAGCGCTGATCGAGCGATGAGCGTGGTATCATGTTGCAAGTGGCTGCATGGCTTAGCTTACTAAATGCAAATGCATAAGAGTAATATTCTTAGCATTACTCGAGCCTACGGCCACACCACACTGAATGCGCCCGATCTCGTCTGATCTCCGAAGCTAAGCAGTGTCGGGCCTAGTTAGTACCTGGATGGGAGACCGCCTGGGAATACCAGGTGCTGTAGGCTTTTTTGTGCTCCAAGTTCAGGAAGTGAGCCATTTCTCAATTGCCTTTCAAAACGCAAGGTCTAGCCGACTAGATGCTTAAAAGTACAAAACTCACTAGGCCCAGAGCCTACGGCCACACCACACTGAATGCGCCCGATCTCGTCTGATCTCGGAAGCTAAGCAGTGTCGGGCCTAGTTAGTACCTGGATGGGAGACCGCCTGGGAATACCAGGTGCTGTAGGCTTTTTTGTGCTCCAAGTTCAGGAAGTGAGCCATTTCTCAATTGCCTTTCAAAACTGCAAGGTCTAGCCGACTAGATGCTTAAAAGTACAAAACTCACTAGGCCCAGAGCCTACGGCCACACCACACTGAATGCGCCCGATCTCGTCTGATCTCGGAAGCTAAGCAGTGTCGGGCCTAGTTAGTACCTGGATGGGAGACCGCCTGGGAATACCAGGTGCTGTAGGCTTTTTTGTGCTCCAAGTTCAGGAAGTGAGCCATTTCTCAATTGCCTTTCAAAACTGCAAGGTCTAGCCGACTAGATGCTTAAAAGTACAAAACTCACTAGGCCCAGAGCCTACGGCCACACCACACTGAATGCGCCCGATCTCGGAAGCTAAGCAGTGTCGGGCCTAGTTAGTACCTGGATGGGAGACCGCCTGGGAATACCAGGTGCTGTAGGCTATTTTGTGCTCCATGATTTGTAATTGCACAACTTCTCAATTACTTTTCAAATTTGGTATGTTTCCAAAATAATTTTATCCCGTTTTATAGCGGAAATGTTGGACAACATTATGAGGGCTGGAGCTACCTATTTACATATAATTAGCATACAGGTAGTGTGTTCATGGGTAATAAATCGACTTTCACATGTAATGCAGTACAGAGAATATTGAGTCCTTCAAGAGGCATGAAAGAAAGCCGTTATTGTGTTGATTGTTCTCTCCACCTCCCTGCAACAGAAACAGGATGGATGGATTAAAGTTATCCTACCAGACATAGGAGTCCCGAATGGGCCCACCAGTCTTATATATCTCGCCTGATCGAGCGCTGATCGAGCGATGAGCGTGGTATCATGTTGCAAGTGGCTGCATGGCTTAGCTTACTAAATGCAAATGCATAAGAGTAATATTCTTAGCATTAATAGAGCCTACGGCCACACCACACTGAATGCGCCCGATCTCGTCTGATCTCGGAAGCTAAGCAGTGTCGGGCCTAGTTAGTACCTGGATGGGAGACTGCCTGGGAATACCAGGTGCTGTAGGCTTTTTTGTGCTCCAAGTTCAGGAAGTGAGCCATTTCTCAATTGCCTTTCAAAACTGCAAGGTCTAGCCGACTAGATGCTTAAAAGTACAAAACTCACTAGGCCCAGAGCCTACGGCCACACCACACTGAATGCGCCCGATCTCGTCTGATCTCGGAAGCTAAGCAGTGTCGGGCCTAGTTAGTACCTGGATGGGAGACCGCGTGGGAATACCAGGTGCTGTAGGCTATTTTGTGCTCCATGATTAGTAATTGCGCAACTTCTCAATTACTTTTCAAATTTGGTATGTTTCCAAAATAATTTTATCCCGTTTTATAGCGGAAATGTTGGACAACATTATGAGGGCTGGAGCTACCTATTTACATATAATTAGCATACAGGTAGTGTGTTCATGGGTAATAAATCGACTTTCACATGTAATGCAGTACAGAGAATATTGAGTCCTTCAAGAGGCATGAAAGAAAGCCGTTATTGTGTTGATTGTTCTCTCCACCTCCCTGCAACAGAAACAGGATGGATGGATTAAAGTTATCCTACCAGACATAGGAGTCCTGAATGGGCCCACCAGTCTTATATATCTCGCCTGATCGAGCGCTGATCGAGCGATGAGCGTGGTATCATGTTGCAAGTGGCTGCATGGCTTAGCTTACTAAATGCAAATGCATAAGAGTAATATTCTTAGCATTACTCGAGCCTACGGCCACACCACACTGAATGCGCCCGATCTCGTCTGATCTCGGAAGCTAAGCAGTGTCGGGCCTAGTTAGTACCTGGATGGGAGACCGCCTGGGAATACCAGGTGCTGTAGGCTTTTTTGTGCTCCAAGTTCAGGAAGTGAGCCATTTCTCAATTGCCTTTCAAAACTGCAAGGTCTAGCCGACTAGATGCTTAAAAGTACAAAACTCACTAGGTCCACAGCCTACGGCCACACCACACTGAATGCGCCCGATCTCGTCTGATCTCGGAAGCTAAGCAGTGTCGGGCCTAGTTAGTACCTGGATGGGAGACCGCCTGGGAATACCAGGTGCTGTAGGCTTTTTTGTGCTCCAAGTTCAGGAAGTGAGCCATTTCTCAATTGCCTTTCAAAACTGCAAGGTCTAGCCGACTAGATGCTTAAAAGTACAAAACTCACTAGGACCAGAGCCTACGGCCACACCACACTGAATGCGCCCGATCTCGTCTGATCTCGGAAGCAAAGCAGTGTCGGGCCTAGTTAGTACCTGGATGGGAGACCGCCTGGGAATACCAGGTGCTGTAGGCTTTTTTGTGCTCCAAGTTCAGGAAGTGAGCCATTTCTCAATTGCCTTTCAAAACTGCAAGGTCTAGCCGACTAGATGCTTAAAAGTACAAAACTCACTAGGCCCTGAGCCTACGGCCACACCACACTGAATGCGCCCGATCTCGTTTGATCTCGGAAGCTAAGCAGTGTCGGGCCTAGTTAGTACCTGGATGGGAGACCGCCTGGGAATACCAGGTGCTGTAGGCTATTTTGTGCTCCATGATTAGTAATTGCACAACTTCTCAATTACTTTTCAAATTTGGTATGTTTCCAAAATAATTTTATCCCGTTTTATAGCGGAAATGTTGGACAACATTATGAGGGCTGGAGCTACCTATTTACATATAATTAGCATACAGGTAGTGTGTTCATGGGTAATAAATCGACTTTCACATGTAATGCAGTACAGAGAATATTGAGTCCTTCAAGAGGCATGAAAGAAAGCCGTTATTGTGTTGATTGTTCTCTCCACCTCCCTGCAACAGAAACAGGATGGATGGATTAAAGTTATCCTACCAGACATAGGAGTCCTGAATGGGCCCACCAGTCTTATATATCTCGCCTGATCGAGCGCTGATCGAGCGATGAGCGTGGTATCATGTTGCAAGTGGCTGCATGGCTTAGCTTACTAAATGCAAATGCATAAGAGTAATATTCTTAGCATTACTAGAGCCTACGGCCACACCACACTGAATGCGCCCGATCTCGTCTGATCTCGGAAGCTAAGCAGTGTCGGGCCTAGTTAGTACCTGGATGGGAGACTGCCTGGGAATACCAGGTGCTGTAGGCTTTTTTGTGCTCCAAGTTCAGGAAGTGAGCCATTTCTCAATTGCCTTTCAAAACTGCAAGGTCTAGCCGACTAGATGCTTAAAAGTACAAAACTCACTAGGCCCAGAGCCTACGGCCACACCACACTGAATGCGCCCGATCTCGTCTGATCTCGGAAGCTAAGCAGTGTCGGGCCTAGTTAGTACCTGGATGGGAGACCACGTGGGAATACCAGGTGCTGTAGGCTATTTTGTGCTCCATGATTAGTAATTGCGCAACTTCTCAATTACTTTTCAAATTTGGTATGTTTCCAAAATAATTTTATCCCGTTTTATAGCGGAAATGTTGGACAACATTATGAGGGCTGGAGCTACCTATTTACATATAATTAGCATACAGGTAGTGTGTTCATGGGTAATAAATCGACTTTCACATGTAATGCAGTACAGAGAATATTGAGTCCTTCAAGAGGCATGAAAGAAAGCCGTTATTGTGTTGATTGTTCTCTCCACCTCCCTGCAACAGAAACAGGATGGATGGATTAAAGTTATCCTACCAGACATAGGAGTCCTGAATGGGCCCACCAGTCTTATATATCTCGCCTGATCGAGCGCTGATCGAGCGATGAGCGTGGTATCATGTTGCAAGTGGCTGCATGGCTTAGCTTACTAAATGCAAATGCATAAGAGTAATATTCTTAGCATTACTCGAGCCTACGGCCACACCACACTGAATGCGCCCGATCTCGTCTGATCTCGGAAGCTAAGCAGTGTCGGGCCTAGTTAGTACCTGGATGGGAGACCGCCTGGGAATACCAGGTGCTGTAGGCTTTTTTGTGCTCCAAGTTCAGGAAGTGAGCCATTTCTCAATTGCCTTTCAAAACTGCAAGGTCTAGCCGACTAGATGCTTAAAAGTACAAAACTCACTAGGTCCAGAGCCTACGGCCACACCACACTGAATGCGCCCGATCTCGTCTGATCTCGGAAGCTAAGCAGTGTCGGGCCTAGTTAGTACCTGGATGGGAGACCGCCTGGGAATACCAGGTGCTGTAGGCTTTTTTGTGCTCCAAGTTCAGGAAGTGAGCCATTTCTCAATTGCCTTTCAAAACTGCAAGGTCTAGCCGACTAGATGCTTAAAAGTACAAAACTCACTAGGACCAGAGCCTACGGCCACACCACACTGAATGCGCCCGATCTCGTCTGATCTCGGAAGCAAAGCAGTGTCGGGCCTAGTTAGTACCTGGATGGGAGACCGCCTGGGAATACCAGGTGCTGTAGGCTTTTTTGTGCTCCAAGTTCAGGAAGTGAGCCATTTCTCAATTGCCTTTCAAAACTGCAAGGTCTAGCCGACTAGATGCTTAAAAGTACAAAACTCACTAGGCCCTGAGCCTACGGCCACACCACACTGAATGCGCCCGATCTCGTTTGATCTCGGAAGCTAAGCAGTGTCAGGCCTAGTTAGTACCTGGATGGGAGACCGCCTGGGAATACCAGGTGCTGTAGGCTATTTTGTGCTCCATGATTAGTAATTGCACAACTTCTCAATTACTTTTCAAATTTGGTATGTTTCCAAAATAATTTTATCCCGTTTTATAGCGGAAATGTTGGACAACATTATGAGGGCTGGAGCTACCTATTTACATATAATTAGCATACAGGTAGTGTGTTCATGGGTAATAAATCGACTTTCACATGTAATGCAGTACAGAGAATATTGAGTCCTTCAAGAGGCATGAAAGAAAGCCGTTATTGTGTTGATTGTTCTCTCCACCTCCCTGCAACAGAAACAGGATGGATGGATTAAAGTTATCCTACCAGACATAGGAGTCCTGAATGGGCCCACCAGTCTTATATATCTCGCCTGATCGAGCGCTGATCGAGCGATGAGCGTGGTATCATGTTGCAAGTGGCTGCATGGCTTAGCTTACTAAATGCAAATGCATAAGAGTAATATTCTTAGCATTACTAGAGCCTACGGCCACACCACACTGAATGCGCCCGATCTCGTCTGATCTCGGAAGCTAAGCAGTGTCGGGCCTAGTTAGTACCTGGATGGGAGACTGCCTGGGAATACCAGGTGCTGTAGGCTTTTTTGTGCTCCAAGTTCAGGAAGTGAGCCATTTCTCAATTGCCTTTCAAAACTGCAAGGTCTAGCCGACTAGATGCTTAAAAGTACAAAACTCACTAGGCCCAGAGCCTACGGCCACACCACACTGAATGCGCCCGATCTCGTCTGATCTCGGAAGCTAAGCAGTGTTGGGCCTAGTTAGTACCTGGATGGGAGACCGCCTGGGAATACCAGGTGCTGTAGGCTATTTTGTGCTCCATGATTAGTAATTGCGCAACTTCTCAATTACTTTTCAAATTTGGTATGTTTCCAAAATAATTTTATCCCGTTTTATAGCGGAAATGTTGGACAACATTATGAGGGCTGGAGCTACCTATTTACATATAATTAGCATACAGGTAGTGTGTTCATGGGTAATAAATCGACTTTCACATGTAATGCAGTACAGAGAATATTGAGTCCTTCAAGAGGCATGAAAGAAAGCTGTTATTGTGTTGATTGTTCTCTCCACCTCCCTGCAACAGAAACAGGATGGATGGATTAAAGTTATCCTACCAGACATAGGAGTCCTGAATGGGCCCACCAGTCTTATATATCTCGCCTGATCGAGCGCTGATCGAGCGATGAGCGTGGTATCATGTTGCAAGTGGCTGCATGGCTTAGCTTACTAAATGCAAATGCATAAGAGTAATATTCTTAGCATTACTCGAGCCTACGGCCACACCACACTGAATGCGCCCGATCTCGTCTGATCTCGGAAGCTAAGCAGTGTCGGGCCTAGTTAGTACCTGGATGGGAGACGGCCTGGGAATACCAGGTGCTGTAGGCTTTTTTGTGCTCCAAGTTCAGGAAGTGAGCCATTTCTCAATTGCCTTTCAAAACTGCAAGGTCTAGCCGACTAGATGCTTAAAAGTACAAAACTCACTAGGCCCAGAGCCTACGGCCACACCACACTGAATGCGCCCGATCTCGTCTGATCTCGGAAGCTAAGCAGTGTCGGGCCTAGTTAGTACCTGGATGGGAGACCGCCTGGGAATACCAGGTGCTGTAGGCTTTTTTGTGCTCCAAGTTCAGGAAGTGAGCCATTTCTCAATTGCCTTTCAAAACTGCAAGGTCTAGCCGACTAGATGCTTAAAAGTACAAAACTCACTAGGCCCAGAGCCTACGGCCACACCACACTGAATGCGCCGATCTCGGAAGCTAAGCAGTGTCGGGCCTAGTTAGTACCTGGATGGGAGACCGCCTGGGAATACCAGGTGCTGTAGGCTTTTTTGTGCTCCAAGTTCAGGAAGTGAGCCATTTCTCAATTGCCTTTCAAAACTGCAAGGTCTAGCCGACTAGATGCTTAAAAGTACAAAACTCACTAGGACCAGAGCCTACGGCCACACCACACTGAATGCGCCCGATCTCGTCTGATCTCGGAAGCTAAGCAGTGTCGGGCCTAGTTAGTACGTGGATGGGAGACCGCCTGGGAATACCAGGTGCTGTAGGCTTTTTTGTGCTCCAAGTTCAGGAAGTGAGCCATTTCTCAATTGCCTTTCAAAACTGCAAGGTCTAGCCGACTAGATGCTTAAAAGTACAAAACTCACTAGGCCCAGAGCCTACGGCCACACCACACTGAATGCGCCCGATCTCGGAAGCTAAGCAGTGTCGGGCCTAGTTAGTACCTGGATGGGAGACCGCCTGGGAATACCAGGTGCTGTAGGCTATTTTGTGCTCCATGATTTGTAATTGCACAACTTCTCAATTACTTTTCAAATTTGGTATGTTTCCAAAATAATTTTATCCCGTTTTATAGCGGAAATGTTGGACAACATTATGAGGGCTGGAGCTACCTATTTACATATAATTAGCATACAGGTAGTGTGTTCATGGGTAATAAATCGACTTTCACATGTAATGCAGTACAGAGAATATTGAGTCCTTCAAGAGGCATGAAAGAAATCCGTTATTGTGTTGATTGTTCTCTCCACCTCCCTGCAACAGAAACAGGATGGATGGATTAAAGTTATCCTACCAGACATAGGAGTCCTGAATGGGCCCACCAGTCTTATATATCTCGCCTGATCGAGCGCTGATCGAGCGATGAGCGTGGTATCATGTTGCAAGTGGCTGCATGGCTTAGCTTACTAAATGCAAATGCATAAGAGTAATATTCTTAGCATTACTAGAGCCTACGGCCACACCACACTGAATGCGCCCGATCTCGTCTGATCTCGGAAGCTAAGCAGTGTCGGGCCTAGTTAGTACCTGGATGGGAGACCGCCTGGGAATACCAGGTGCTGTAGGCTTTTTTGTGCTCCAAGTTCAGGAAGTGAGCCATTTCTCAATTGCCTTTCAAAACTGCAAGGTCTAGCCGACTAGATGCTTAAAAGTACAAAACTCACTAGGCCCAGAGCCTACGGCCACACCACACTGAATGCGCCCGATCTCGTCTGATCTCGGAAGCTAAGCAGTGTCGGGCCTAGTTAGTACCTGGATGGGAGACCGCCTGGGAATACCAGGTGCTGTAGGCTTTTTTGTGCTCCAAGTTCAGGAAGTGAGCCATTTCTCAATTGCCTTTCAAAACTGCAAGGTCTAGCCGACTAGATGCTTAAAAGTACAAAACTCACTAGGACCAGAGCCTACGGCCACACCACACTGAATGCGCCCGATCTCGTCTGATCTCGGAAGCTAAGCAGTGTCGGGCCTAGTTAGTACCTGGATGGGAGACCGCCTGGGAATACCAGGTGCTGTAGGCTTTTTTGTGCTCCAAGTTCAGGAAGTGAGCCATTTCTCAATTGCCTTTCAAAACTGCAAGGTCTAGCCGACTAGATGCTTAAAAGTACAAAACTCACTAGGCCCAGAGCCTACAGCCACACCACACTGAATGCGCCCGATCTCGTCTGATCTCGGAAGCTAAGCAGTGTCGGGCCTAGTTAGTACCTGGATGGGAGACCGCCTGGGAATACCAGGTGCTGTAGGCTATTTTGTGCTCCATGATTAGTAATTGCACAACTTCTCAATTACTTTTCAAATTTGGTATGTTTCCAAAATAATTTTATCCCGTTTTATAGCGGAAATGTTGGACAACATTATGAGGGCTGGAGCTACCTATTTACATATAATTAGCATACAGGTAGTGTGTTCATGGGTAATAAATCGACTTTCACATGTAATGCAGTACAGAGAATATTGAGTCCTTCAAGAGGCATGAAAGAAAGCCGTTATTGTGTTGATTGTTCTCTCCACCTCCCTGCAACAGAAACAGGATGGATGGATTAAAGTTATCCTACCAGACATAGGAGTCCTGAATGGGCCCACCAGTCTTATATATCTCGCCTGATCGAGCGCTGATCGAGCGATGAGCGTGGTATCATGTTGCAAGTGGCTGCATGGCTTAGCTTACTAAATGCAAATGCATAAGAGTAATATTCTTAGCATTACTAGAGCCTACGGCCACACCACACTGAATGCGCCCGATCTCGTCTGATCTCGGAAGCTAAGCAGTGTCGGGCCTAGTTAGTACCTGGATGGGAGACTGCCTGGGAATACCAGGTGCTGTAGGCTTTTTTGTGCTCCAAGTTCAGGAAGTGAGCCATTTCTCAATTGCCTTTCAAAACTGCAAGGTCTAGCCGACTAGATGCTTAAAAGTACAAAACTCACTAGGCCCAGAGCCTACGGCCACACCACACTGAATGCGCCCGATCTCGTCTGATCTCGGAAGCTAAGCAGTGTTGGGCCTAGTTAGTACCTGGATGGGAGACCGCCTGGGAATACCAGGTGCTGTAGGCTATTTTGTGCTCCATGATTAGTAATTGCGCAACTTCTCAATTACTTTTCAAATTTGGTATGTTTCCAAAATAATTTTATCCCGTTTTATAGCGGAAATGTTGGACAACATTATGAGGGCTGGAGCTACCTATTTACATATAATTAGCATACAGGTAGTGTGTTCATGGGTAATAAATCGACTTTCACATGTAATGCAGTACAGAGAATATTGAGTCCTTCAAGAGGCATGAAAGAAAGCTGTTATTGTGTTGATTGTTCTCTCCACCTCCCTGCAACAGAAACAGGATGGATGGATTAAAGTTATCCTACCAGACATAGGAGTCCTGAATGGGCCCACCAGTCTTATATATCTCGCCTGATCGAGCGCTGATCGAGCGATGAGCGTGGTATCATGTTGCAAGTGGCTGCATGGCTTAGCTTACTAAATGCAAATGCATAAGAGTAATATTCTTAGCATTACTCGAGCCTACGGCCACACCACACTGAATGCGCCCGATCTCGTCTGATCTCGGAAGCTAAGCAGTGTCGGGCCTAGTTAGTACCTGGATGGGAGACCGCCTGGGAATACCAGGTGCTGTAGGCTTTTTTGTGCTCCAAGTTCAGGAAGTGAGCCATTTCTCAATTGCCTTTCAAAACTGCAAGGTCTAGCCGACTAGATGCTTAAAAGTACAAAACTCACTAGGCCCAGAGCCTACGGCCACACCACACTGAATGCGCCCGATCTCGTCTGATCTCGGAAGCTAAGCAGTGTCGGGCCTAGTTAGTACCTGGATGGGAGACCGCCTGGGAATACCAGGTGCTGTAGGCTTTTTTGTGCTCCAAGTTCAGGAAGTGAGCCATTTCTCAATTGCCTTTCAAAACTGCAAGGTCTAGCCGACTAGATGCTTAAAAGTACAAAACTCACTAGGCCCAGAGCCTACGGCCACACCACACTGAATGCGCCGATCTCGGAAGCTAAGCAGTGTCAGGCCTAGTTAGTACCTGGATGGGAGACCGCCTGGGAATACCAGGTGCTGTAGGCTTTTTTGTGCTCCAAGTTCAGGAAGTGAGCCATTTCTCAATTGCCTTTCAAAACTGCAAGGTCTAGCCGACTAGATGCTTAAAAGTACAAAACTCACTAGGACCAGAGCCTACGGCCACACCACACTGAATGCGCCCGATCTCGTCTGATCTCGGAAGCTAAGCAGTGTCGGGCCTAGTTAGTACGTGGATGGGAGACCGCCTGGGAATACCAGGTGCTGTAGGCTTTTTTGTGCTCCAAGTTCAGGAAGTGAGCCATTTCTCAATTGCCTTTCAAAACTGCAAGGTCTAGCCGACTAGATGCTTAAAAGTACAAAACTCACTAGGCCCAGAGCCTACGGCCACACCACACTGAATGCGCCCGATCTCGGAAGCTAAGCAGTGTCGGGCCTAGTTAGTACCTGGATGGGAGACCGCCTGGGAATACCAGGTGCTGTAGGCTATTTTGTGCTCCATGATTTGTAATTGCACAACTTCTCAATTACTTTTCAAATTTGGTATGTTTCCAAAATAATTTTATCCCGTTTTATAGCGGAAATGTTGGACAACATTATGAGGGCTGGAGCTACCTATTTACATATAATTAGCATACAGGTAGTGTGTTCATGGGTAATAAATCGACTTTCACATGTAATGCAGTACAGAGAATATTGAGTCCTTCAAGAGGCATGAAAGAAAGCCGTTATTGTGTTGATTGTTCTCTCCACCTCCCTGCAACAGAAACAGGATGGATGGATTAAAGTTATCCTACCAGACATAGGAGTCCTGAATGGGCCCACCAGTCTTATATATCTCGCCTGATCGAGCGCTGATCGAGCGATGAGCGTGGTATCATGTTGCAAGTGGCTGCATGGCTTAGCTTACTAAATGCAAATGCATAAGAGTAATATTCTTAGCATTACTAGAGCCTACGGCCACACCACACTGAATGCGCCCGATCTCGTCTGATCTCGGAAGCTAAGCAGTGTCTGGCCTAGTTAGTACCTGGATGGGAGACTGCCTGGGAATACCAGGTGCTGTAGGCTTTTTTGTGCTCCAAGTTCAGGAAGTGAGCCATTTCTCAATTGCCTTTCAAAACTGCAAGGTCTAGCCGACTAGATGCTTAAAAGTACAAAACTCACTAGGCCCAGAGCCTATGGCCACACCACACTGAATGCGCCCGATCTCGTCTGATCTCGGAAGCTAAGCAGTGTCGGGCCTAGTTAGTACCTGGATGGGAGACCGCCTGGGAATACCAGGTGCTGTAGGCTATTTTGTGCTCCATGATTAGTAATTGCGCAACTTCTCAATTACTTTTCAAATTTGGTATGTTTCCAAAATAATTTTATCCCGTTTTATAGCGGAAATGTTGGACAACATTATGAGGGCTGGAGCTACCTATTTACATATAATTAGCATACAGGTAGTGTGTTCATGGGTAATAAATCGACTTTCACATGTAATGCAGTACAGAGAATATTGAGTTCTTCAAGAGGCATGAAAGAAAGCCGTTATTGTGTTGATTGTTCTCTCCACCTCCCTGCAACAGAAACAGGATGGATGGATTAAAGTTATCCTACCAGACATAGGAGTCCTGAATGGGCCCACCAGTCTTATATATCTCGCCTGATCGAGCGCTGATCGAGCGATGAGCGTGGTATCATGTTGCAAGTGGCTGCATGGCTTAGCTTACTAAATGCAAATGCATAAGAGTAATATTCTTAGCATTACTCGAGCCTACGGCCACACCACACTGAATGCGCCCGATCTCGTCTGATCTCCGAAGCTAAGCAGTGTCGGGCCTAGTTAGTACCTGGATGGGAGACCGCCTGGGAATACCAGGTGCTGTAGGCTTTTTTGTGCTCCAAGTTCAGGAAGTGAGCCATTTCTCAATTGCCTTTCAAAACTGCAAGGTCTAGCCGACTAGATGCTTAAAAGTACAAAACTCACTAGGCCCAGAGCCTACGGCCACACCACACTGAATGCGCCCGATCTCGTCTGATCTCGGAAGCTAAGCAGTGTCGGGCCTAGTTAGTACCTGGATGGGAGACCGCCTGGGAATACCAGGTGCTGTAGGCTTTTTTGTGCTCCAAGTTCAGGAAGTGAGCCATTTCTCAATTGCCTTTCAAAACTGCAAGGTCTAGCCGACTAGATGCTTAAAAGTACAAAACTCACTAGGCCCAGAGCCTACGGCCACACCACACTGAATGCGCCCGATCTCGTCTGATCTTGGAAGCTAAGCAGTGTCGGGCCTAGTTAGTACCTGGATGGGATTCCGCCTGGGAATACCAGGTGCTGTAGGCTTTTTTGTGCTCCAAGTTCAGGAAGTGAGCCATTTCTCAATTGCCTTTCAAAACTGCAAGGTCTAGCCGACTAGATGCTTAAAAGTACAAAACTCACTAGGACCAGAGCCTACGGCCACACCACACTGGATGCGCCCGATCTCGTCTGATCTCGGAAGCTAAGCAGTGTCGGGCCTAGTTAGTACCTGGATGGGAGACCGCCTGGGAATACCAGGTGCTGTAGGCTTTTTTGTGCTCCAAGTTCAGGAAGTGAGCCATTTCTCAATTGCCTTTCAAAACTGCAAGGTCTAGCCGACTAGATGCTTAAAAGTACAAAACTCACTAGGCCGAGAGCCTACGGCCACACCACACTGAATGCGCCCAATCTCGTCAAATCTCGGAAGCTAAGCAGTGTCGGGCCTAGTTAGTACCTGGATGGGAGACCGCCTGGGAATACCAGGTGCTGTAGGCTTTTTTGTGCTCCAAGTTCAGGAAGTGAGCCATTTCTCAATTGCCTTTCAAAACTGCAAGGTCTAGCCGACTAGATGCTTAAAAGTACAAAACTCACTAGGCCCATAGCCTACGGCCACACCACACTGAATGCGCCCGATCTC
>NC_090929.1:730677449-730724949 GCF_040938575.1 Ambystoma mexicanum
GCTGATCGAGCGATGAGCGTGGTATCATGTTGCAAGTGGCTGCATGGCTTAGCTTACTAAATGCAAATGCATAAGATTAATATTCTTAGCATTTCTAGAGCCTACGGCCACACCACACTGAATGCGCCCGATCTCGTCTGATCTCGGAAGCTAAGCAGTGTCGGGCCTATTTAGTACCTGGATGGGAGACCGCCTGGGAATACCAGGTGCTGTAGGCTTTTTTGTGCTCCAAGTTCAGGAAGTGAGCCATTTCTCAATTGCCTTTCAAAACTGCAAGGTCTAGCCGACTAGATGCTTAAAAGTACAAAACTCACTAGGCCCAGAGCCTACGGCCACACCACACTGAATGCGCCCGATCTCGTCTGATCTCGGAAGCTAAGCAGTGTCGGGCCTAGTTAGTACCTGGATGGGAGACCGCCTGGGAATACCAGGTGCTGTAGGCTTTTTTGTGCTCCAAGTTCAGGAAGTGAGCCATTTCTCAATTGCCTTTCAAAACTGCAAGGTCTAGCCGACTAGATGCTTAAAAGTACAAAACTCACTAGGACCAGAGCCTACGGCCACACCACACTGAATGCGCCCGATCTCGTCTGATCTCGGAAGCTAAGCAGTGTCGGGCCTAGTTAGTACATCCTGGATGGGAGACCGCCTGGGAATACCAGGTGCTGTAGGCTTTTTTGTGCTCCAAGTTCAGGAAGTGAGCCATTTCTCAATTGCCTTTCAAAACTGCAAGGTCTAGCCGACTAGATGCTTAAAAGTACAAAACTCACTAGGCCCAGAGCCTACGGCCACACCACACTGAATGCGCCCGATCTCGTCTGATCTCGGAAGCTAAGCAGTGTCGGGCCTAGTTAGTACCTGGATGGGAGACCGCCTGGGCATACCAGGTGCTGTAGGCTATTTTGTGCTCCATGATTAGTAATTGCACAACTTCTCAATTACTTTTCAAATTTGGTATGTTTCCAAAATAATTTTATCCCGTTTTATAGCGGAAATGTTGGACAACATTATGAGGGCTGGAGCTACCTATTTACATATAATTAGCATACAGGTAGTGTGTTCATGGGTAATAAATCGACTTTCACATGTAATGCAGTACAGAGAATATTGAGTCCTTCAAGAGGCATGAAAGAAAGCCGTTATTGTGTTGATTGTTCTCTCCACCTCCCTGCAACAGAAACAGGATGGATGGATTAAAGTTATCCTACCAGACATAGGAGTCCTGAATGGGCCCACCAGTCTTATATATCTCGCCTGATCGAGCGCTGATCGAGCGATGAGCGTGGTATCATGTTGCAAGTGGCTGCATGGCTTAGCTTACTAAATGCAAATGCATAAGAGTAATATTCTTAGCATTACTAGAGCCTACGGCCACACCACACTGAATGCGCCCGATCTCGTCTGATCTCGGAAGCTAAGCAGTGTCGGGCCTAGTTAGTACCTGGATGGGAGACTGCCTGGGAATACCAGGTGCTGTAGGCTTTTTTGTGCTCCAAGTTCAGGAAGTGAGCCATTTCTCAATTGCCTTTCAAAACTGCAAGGTCTAGCCGACTAGATGCTTAAAAGTACAAAACTCACTAGGCCCAGAGCCTACGGCCACACCACACTGAATGCGCCCGATCTCGTCTGATCTCGGAAGCTAAGCAGTGTCGGGCCTAGTTAGTACCTGGATGGGAGACCGCCTGGGAATACCAGGTGCTGTAGGCTATTTTGTGCTCCATGATTAGTAATTGCGCAACTTCTCAATTACTTTTCAAATTTGGTATGTTTCCAAAATAATTTTATCCCGTTTTATAGCGGAAATGTTGGACAACATTATGAGGGCTGGAGCTACCTATTTACATATAATTAGCATACAGGTAGTGTGTTCATGGGTAATAAATCGACTTTCACATGTAATGCAGTACAGAGAATATTGAGTCCTTCAAGAGGCATGAAAGAAAGCCGTTATTGTGTTGATTGTTCTCTCCACCTCCCTGCAACAGAAACAGGATGGATGGATTAAAGTTATCCTACCAGACATAGGAGTCCTGAATGGGCCCACCAGTCTTATATATCTCGCCTGATCGAGCGCTGATCGAGCGATGAGCGTGGTATCATGTTGCAAGTGGCTGCATGGCTTAGCTTACTAAATGCAAATGCATAAGAGTAATATTCTTAGCATTACTCGAGCCTACGGCCACACCACACTGAATGCGCCCGATCTCGGAAGCTAAGCAGTGTCGGGCCTAGTTAGTACCTGGATGGGAGACCGCCTGGGAATACCAGGTGCTGTAGGCTTTTTTGTGCTCCAAGTTCAGGAAGTGAGCCATTTCTCAATTGCCTTTCAAAACTGCAAGGTCTAGCCGACTAGATGCTTAAAAGTACAAAACTCACTAGGCCCAGAGCCTACGGCCACACCACACTGAATGCGCCCGATCTCGTCTGATCTCGGAAGCTAAGCAGTGTCGGGCCTAGTTAGTACCTGGATGGGAGACCGCCTGGGAATACCAGGTGCTGTAGGCTTTTTTGTGCTCCAAGTTCAGGAAGTGAGCCATTTCTCAATTGCCTTTCAAAACTGCAAGGTCTAGCCGACTAGATGCTTAAAAGTACAAAACTCACTAGGCCCAGAGCCTACGGCCACACCACACTGAATGCGCCCGATCTCGTCTGATCTCGGAAGCTAAGCAGTGTCGGGCCTAGTTAGTACCTGGATGGGAGACCGCCTGGGAATACCAGGTGCTGTAGGCTTTTTTGTGCTCCAAGTTCAGGAAGTGAGCCATTTCTCAATTGCCTTTCAAAACTGCAAGGTCTAGCCGACTAGATGCTTAAAAGTACAAAACTCACTAGGACCAGAGCCTACGGCCACACCACACTGAATGCGCCCGATCTCGTCTGATCTCGGAAGCTAAGCAGTGTCGGGCCTAGTTAGTACCTGGATGGGAGACCGCCTGGGAATACCAGGTGCTGTAGGCTTTTTTGTGCTCCAAGTTCAGGAAGTGAGCCATTTCTCAATTGCCTTTCAAAACTGCAAGGTCTAGCCGACTAGATGCTTAAAAGTACAAAACTCACTAGGCCCAGAGCCTACGGCCACACCACACTGAATGCGCCCGATCTCGGAAGCTAAGCAGTGTCGGGCCTAGTTAGTACCTGGATGGGATACCGCCTGGGAATACCAGGTGCTGTAGGCTATTTTGTGCTCCATGATTTGTAATTGCACAACTTCTCAATTACTTTTCAAATTTGGTATGTTTCCAAAATAATTTTATCCCGTTTTATAGCGGAAATGTTGGACAACATTATGAGGGCTGGAGCTACCTATTTACATATAATTAGCATACAGGTAGTGTGTTCATGGGTAATAAATCGACTTTCACATGTAATGCAGTACAGAGAATATTGAGTCCTTCAAGAGGCATGAAAGAAAGCCGTTATTGTGTTGATTGTTCTCTCCACCTCCCTGCAACAGAAACAGGATGGATGGATTAAAGTTATCCTACCAGACATAGGAGTCCTGAATGGGCCCACCAGTCTTATATATCTCGCCTGATCGAGCGCTGATCGAGCGATGAGCGTGGTATCATGTTGCAAGTGGCTGCATGGCTTAGCTTACTAAATGCAAATGCATAAGAGTAATATTCTTAGCATTACTAGAGCCTACGGCCACACCACACTGAATGCGCCCGATCTCGTCTGATCTCGGAAGCTAAGCAGTGTCGGGCCTAGTTAGTACCTGGATGGGAGACTGCCTGGGAATACCAGGTGCTGTAGGCTTTTTTGTGCTCCAAGTTCAGGAAGTGAGCCATTTCTCAATTGCCTTTCAAAACTGCAAGGTCTAGCCGACTAGATGCTTAAAAGTACAAAACTCACTAGGCCCAGAGCCTACGGCCACACCACACTGAATGCGCCCGATCTCGTCTGATCTCAGAAGCTAAGCAGTGTCGGGCCTAGTTAGTACCTGGATGGGAGACCGCCTGGGAATACCAGGTGCTGTAGGCTATTTTGTGCTCCATGATTAGTAATTGCGCAACTTCTCAATTACTTTTCAAATTTGGTATGTTTCCAAAATAATTTTATCCCGTTTTATAGCGGGAATGTTGGACAACATTATGAGGGCTGGAGCTACCTATTTACATATAATTAGCATACAGGTAGTGTGTTCATGGGTAATAAATCGACTTTCACATGTAATGCAGTACAGAGAATATTGAGTCCTTCAAGAGGCATGAAAGAAAGCCGTTATTGTGTTGATTGTTCTCTCCACCTCCCTGCAACAGAAACAGGATGGATGGATTAAAGTTATCCTACCAGACATAGGAGTCCTGAATGGGCCCACCAGTCTTATATATCTCGCCTGATCGAGCGCTGATCGAGCGATGAGCGTGGTATCATGTTGCAAGTGGCTGCATGGCTTAGCTTACTAAATGCAAATGCATAAGAGTAATATTCTTAGCATTACTCGAGCCTACGGCCACACCACACTGAATGTGCCCGATCTTGGAAGCTAAGCAGTGTCGGGCCTAGTTAGTACCTGGATGGGAGACCGCCTGGGAATACCAGGTGCTGTAGGCTTTTTTGTGCTCCAAGTTCAGGAAGTGAGCCATTTCTCAATTGCCTTTCAAAACTGCAAGGTCTAGCCGACTAGATGCTTAAAAGTACAAAACTCACTAGGCCCAGAGCCTACGGCCACACCACACTGAATGCGCCCGATCTCGTCTGATCTCGGAAGCTAAGCAGTGTCGGGCCTAGTTAGTACCTGGATGGGAGACCGCCTGGGAATACCAGGTGCTGTAGGCTTTTTTGTGCTCCAAGTTCAGGAAGTGAGCCATTTCTCAATTGCCTTTCAAAACTGCAAGGTCTAGCCGACTAGATGCTTAAAAGTACAAAACTCACTAGGCCCAGAGCCTACGGCCACACCACACTGAATGCGCCCGATCTCGTCTGATCTCGGAAGCTAAGCAGTGTCGGGCCTAGTTAGTACCTGGATGGGAGACCGCCTGGGAATACCAGGTGCTGTAGGCTTTTTTGTGCTCCAAGTTCAGGAAGTGAGCCATTTCTCAATTGCCTTTCAAAACTGCAAGGTCTAGCCGACTAGATGCTTAAAAGTACAAAACTCACTAGGACCAGAGCCTACGGCCACACCACACTGAATGCGCCCGATCTCGTCTGATCTCGGAAGCTAAGCAGTGTAGGGCCTAGTTAGTACCTGGATGGGAGACCGCCTGGGAATACAAGGTGCTGTAGGCTTTTTTGTGCTCCAAGTTCAGGAAGTGAGCCATTTCTCAATTGCCTTTCAAAACTGCAAGGTCTAGCCGACTAGATGCTTAAAAGTACAAAACTCACTAGGCCCAGAGCCTACGGCCACACCACACTGAATGCGCCCGATCTCGGAAGCTAAGCAGTGTCGGGCCTAGTTAGTACCTGGATGGGATACCGCCTGGGAATACCAGGTGCTGTAGGCTATTTTGTGCTCCATGATTTGTAATTGCACAACTTCTCAATTACTTTTCAAATTTGGTATGTTTCCAAAATAATTTTATCCCGTTTTATAGCGGAAATGTTGGACAACATTATGAGGGCTGGAGCTACCTATTTACATATAATTAGCATACAGGTAGTGTGTTCATGGGTAATAAATCGACTTTCACATGTAATGCAGTACAGAGAATATTGAGTCCTTCAAGAGGCATGAAAGAAAGCCGTTATTGTGTTGATTGTTCTCTCCACCTCCCTGCAACAGAAACAGGATGGATGGATTAAAGTTATCCTACCAGACATAGGAGTCCTGAATGGGCCCACCAGTCTTATATATCTCGCCTGATCGAGCGCTGATCGAGCGATGAGCGTGGTATCATGTTGCAAGTGGCTGCATGGCTTAGCTTACTAAATGCAAATGCATAAGAGTAATATTCTTAGCATTACTAGAGCCTACGGCCACACCACACTGAATGCGCCCGATCTCGTCTGATCTCGGAAGCTAAGCAGTGTCGGGCCTAGTTAGTACCTGGATGGGAGACTGCCTGGGAATACCAGGTGCTGTAGGCTTTTTTGTGCTCCAAGTTCAGGAAGTGAGCCATTTCTCAATTGCCTTTCAAAACTGCAAGGTCTAGCGGACTAGATGCTTAAAAGTACAAAACTCACTAGGCCCAGAGCCTACGGCCACACCACACTGAATGCGCCCGATCTCGTCTGATCTCGGAAGCTAAGCAGTGTCGGGCCTAGTTAGTACCTGGATGGGAGACCGCCTGGGAATACCAGGTGCTGTAGGCTATTTTGTGCTCCATGATTAGTAATTGCGCAACTTCTCAATTACTTTTCAAATTTGGTATGTTTCCAAAATAATTTTATCCCGTTTTATAGCGGAAATGTTGGACAACATTATGAGGGCTGGAGCTACCTATTTACATATAATTAGCATACAGGTAGTGTGTTCATGGGTAATAAATCGACTTTCACATGTAATGCAGTACAGAGAATATTGAGTCCTTCAAGAGGCATGAAAGAAAGCCGTTATTGTGTTGATTGTTCTCTCCACCTCCCTGCAACAGAAACAGGATGGATGGATTAAAGTTATCCTACCAGACATAGGAGTCCTGAATGGGCCCACCAGTCTTATATATCTCGCCTGATCGAGCGCTGATCGAGCGATGAGCGTGGTATCATGTTGCAAGTGGCTGCATGGCTTAGCTTACTAAATGCAAATGCATAAGAGTAATATTCTTAGCATTACTCGAGCCTACGGCCACAACACACTGAATGCGTCTGATCTCGGAAGCTAAGCAGTGTCGGGCCTAGTTAGTACCTGGATGGGAGACTGCCTGGGAATACCAGGTGCTGTAGGCTTTTTTGTGCTCCAAGTTCAGGAAGTGAGCCATTTCTCAATTGCCTTTCAAAACTGCAAGGTCTAGCCGACTAGATGCTTAAAAGTACAAAACTCACTAGGCCCAGAGCCTACGGCCACACCACACTGAATGCGCCCGATCTTGTCTGATTTCGGAAGCTAAGCAGTGTCGGGCCTAGTTAGTACCTGGATGGGAGACCGCCTGGGAATACCAGGTGCTGTAGGCTTTTTTGTGCTCCAAGTTCAGGAAGTGAGCCATTTCTCAATTGCTCTAAACTGCAAGGTCTAGCCGACTAGATGCTTAAAAGTACAAAACTCACTAGGACCAGAGCCTACGGCCACACCACACTGAATGCGCCCGATCTCGTCTGATCTCGGAAGCTAAGCAGTGTCGGGCCTAGTTAGTACCTGGATGGGAGACCGCCTGGGAATACCAGGTGCTGTAGGCTTTTTTGTGCTCCAAGTTCAGGAAGTGAGCCATTTCTCAATTGCCTTTCAAAACTGCAAGGTCTAGCCGACTAGATGCTTAAAAGTACAAAACTCACTAGGCCCAGAGCCTACGGCCACACCACACTGAATGCTCCCGATCTCGGAAGCTAAGCAGTGTCGGGCCTAGTTAGTACCTGGATGGGAGATTGCCTGGGAATACCAGGTGCTGTAGGCTATTTTGTGCTCCATGATTTGTAATTGCACAACTTCTCAATTACTTTTCAAATTTGGTATGTTTCCAAAATAATTTTATCCCGTTTTATAGCGGAAATGTTGGACAACATTATGAGGGCTGGAGCTACCTATTTACATATAATTAGCATACAGGTAGTGTGTTCATGGGTAATAAATCGACTTTCACATGTAATACAGTACAGAGAATATTGAGTCCTTCAAGAGGCATGAAAGAAAGCCGTTATTGTGTTGATTGTTCTCTCCACCTCCCTGCAACAGAAACAGGATGGAAGGATTAAAGTTATCCTACCAGACATAGGAGTCCTGAATGGGCCCACCAGTCTTATATATCTCGCCTGATCGAGCGCTGATCGAGCGATGAGCGTGGTATCATGTTGCAAGTGGCTGCATGGCTTAGCTTACTAAATGCAAATGCATAAGAGTAATATTCTTAGCATTACTAGAGCCTACGGCCACACCACACTGAATGCGCCCGATCTCGTCTGATCTCGGAAGCTAAGCAGTGTCGGGCCTAGTTAGTACCTGGATGGGAGACTGCCTGGGAATACCAGGTGCTGTAGGCTTTTTTGTGCTCCAAGTTCAGGAAGTGAGCCATTTCTCAATTGCCTTTCAAAACTGCAAGGTCTAGCCGACTAGATGCTTAAAAGTACAAAACTCACTAGGCCCAGAGCCTACGGCCACACCACACTGAATGCCCCCGATCTCGTCTGATCTCGGAAGCTAAGCAGTGTCGGGCCTAGTTAGTACCTGGATGGGAGACGGCCTGGGAATACCAGGTGCTGTAGGCTTTTTTGTGCTCCAAGTTCAGGAAGTGAGCCATTTCTCAATTGCCTTTCAAAACTGCAAGGTCTAGCCGACTAGATGCTTAAAAGTACAAAACTCACTAGGACCAGAGCCTACGGCCACACCACACTGAATGCGCCCGATCTCGTCTGATCTCGGAAGCTAAGCAGTGTCGGGCCTAGTTAGTACCTGGATGGGAGACCGCCTGGGAATACCAGGTGCTGTAGGCTTTTTTGTGCTCCAAGTTCAGGAAGTGAGCCATTTCTCAATTGCCTTTCAAAACTGCAAGGTCTAGCCGACTAGATGCTTAAAAGTAAAAAACCCACTAGGGCCAGAGCCTACGGCCACACCACACTGAATGCGCCCGATCTCGTCTGATCTCGGAAGCTAAGCAGTGTCGGGCCTAGTTAGTACCTGGATGGGAGACCGCCTGGGAATACCAGGTGCTGTAGTCTATTTTGTGCTCCATGATTAGTAATTGCGCAACTTCTCAATTACTTTTCAAATTTGGTATGTTTCCAAAATAATTTTATCCCGTTTTATAGCGGAAATGTTGGACAACATTATGAGGGCTGGAGCTACCTATTTACATATAATTAGCATACAGGTAGTGTGTTCATGGGTAATAAATCGACTTTCACATGTAATGCAGTACAGAGAATATTGAGTCCTTCAAGAGGCATGAAAGAAAGCCGTTATTGTGTTGATTGTTCTCTCCACCTCCCTGCAACAGAAACAGGATGGATGGATTAAAGTTATCCTACCAGACATAGGAGTCCTGAATGGGCCCACCAGTCTTATATATCTCGCCTGATCGAGCGCTGATCGAGCGATGAGCGTGGTATCATGTTGCAAGTGGCTGCATGGCTTAGCTTACTAAATGCAAATGCATAAGAGTAATATTCTTAGCATTACTCGAGCCTACGGCCACAACACACTGAATGCGCCCGATCTGGTCTGATCTCGGAAGCTAAGCAGTGTCGGGCCTAGTTAGTACCTGGATGGGAGACCGCCTGGGAATACCAGGTGCTGTAGGCTTTTTTGTGCTCCAAGTTCAGGAAGTGAGCCATTTCTCAATTGCCTTTCAAAACTGCAAGGTCTAGCCGACTAGATGCTTAAAAGTACAAAACTCACTAGGCCCAGAGCCTACGGCCACACCACACTGAATGCGCCCGATCTCGTCTGATTTCGGAAGCTAAGCAGTGTCGGGCCTAGTTAGTACCTGGATGGGAGACCGCCTGGGAATACCAGGTGCTGTAGGCTTTTTTGTGCTCCAAGTTCAGGAAGTGAGCCATTTCTCAATTGCCTTTCAAAACTGCAAGGTCTAGCCGACTAGATGCTTAAAAGTACAAAACTCACTAGGCCCAGAGCCTACGGCCACACCACACTGAATGCGCCCGATCTCGTCTGATCTCGGAAGCTAAGCAGTGTCGGGCCTAGTTAGTACCTGGATGGGAGACCGCCTGGGAATACCAGGTGCTGTAGGCTATTTTGTGCTCCATCATTAGTAATTGCGCAACTTCTCAATTACTTTTCAAATTTGGTATGTTTCCAAAATAATTTTATCCCGTTTTATAGCGGAAATGTTGGACAACATTATGAGGGCTGGAGCTACCTATTTACATATAATTAGCATACAGGTAGTGTGTTCATGGGTAATAAATCGACTTTCACATGTAATGCAGTACAGAGAATATTGAGTCCTTCAAGAGGCATGAAAGAAAGCCGTTATTGTGTTGATTGTTCTCTCCACCTCCCTGCAACAGAAACAGGATGGATGGATTAAAGTTATCCTACCAGACATAGGAGTCCTGAATGGGCCCACCAGTCTTATATATCTCGCCTGATCGAGCGCTGATCGAGCGATGAGCGTGGTATCATGTTGCAAGTGGCTGCATGGCTTAGCTTACTAAATGCAAATGCATAAGAGTAATATTCTTAGCATTACTCGAGCCTACGGCCACACCACACTGAATGCGCCCGATCTCGGAAGCTAAGCAGTGTCGGGCCTAGTTAGTACCTGGATGGGAGACCGCCTGGGAATACCAGGTGCTGTAGGCTTTTTTGTGCTCCAAGTTCAGGAAGTGAGCCATTTCTCAATTGCCTTTCAAAACTGCAAGGTCTAGCCGACTAGATGCTTAAAAGTACAAAACTCACTAGGCCCAGAGCCTACGGCCACACCACACTGAATGCGCCCGATCTCGTCTGATCTCGGAAGCTAAGCAGTGTCGGGCCTAGTTAGTACCTGGATGGGAGACCGCCTGGGAATACCAGGTGCTGTAGGCTTTTTTGTGCTCCAAGTTCAGGAAGTGAGCCATTTCTCAATTGCCTTTCAAAACTGCAAGGTCTAGCCGACTAGATGCTTAAAAGTACAAAACTCACTAGGCCCAGAGCCTACGGCCACACCACACTGAATGCGCCCGATCTCGTCTGATCTCGGAAGCTAAGCAGTGTCGGGCCTAGTTAGTACCTGGATGGGAGACCGCCTGGGAATACCAGGTGCTGTAGGCTTTTTTGTGCTCCAAGTTCAGGAAGTGAGCCATTTCTCAATTGCCTTTCAAAACTGCAAGGTCTAGCCGACTAGATGCTTAAAAGTACAAAACTCACTAGGACCAGAGCCTACGGCCACACCACACTGAATGCGCCCGATCTCGTCTGATCTCGGAAGCTAAGCAGTGTAGGGCCTAGTTAGTACCTGGATGGGAGACCGCCTGGGAATACAAGGTGCTGTAGGCTTTTTTGTGCTCCAAGTTCAGGAAGTGAGCCATTTCTCAATTGCCTTTCAAAACTGCAAGGTCTAGCCGACTAGATGCTTAAAAGTACAAAACTCACTAGGCCCAGAGCCTACGGCCACACCACACTGAATGCGCCCGATCTCGGAAGCTAAGCAGTGTCGGGCCTAGTTAGTACCTGGATGGGATACCGCCTGGGAATACCAGGTGCTGTAGGCTATTTTGTGCTCCATGATTTGTAATTGCACAACTTCTCAATTACTTTTCAAATTTGGTATGTTTCCAAAATAATTTTATCCCGTTTTATAGCGGAAATGTTGGACAACATTATGAGGGCTGGAGCTACCTATTTACATATAATTAGCATACAGGTAGTGTGTTCATGGGTAATAAATCGACTTTCACATGTAATGCAGTACAGAGAATATTGAGTCCTTCAAGAGGCATGAAAGAAAGCCGTTATTGTGTTGATTGTTCTCTCCACCTCCCTGCAACAGAAACAGGATGGATGGATTAAAGTTATCCTACCAGACATAGGAGTCCTGAATGGGCCCACCAGTCTTATATATCTCGCCTGATCGAGCGCTGATCGAGCGATGAGCGTGGTATCATGTTGCAAGTGGCTGCATGGCTTAGCTTACTAAATGCAAATGCATAAGAGTAATATTCTTAGCATTACTAGAGCCTACGGCCACACCACACTGAATGCGCCCGATCTCGTCTGATCTCGGAAGCTAAGCAGTGTCGGGCCTAGTTAGTACCTGGATGGGAGACTGCCTGGGAATACCAGGTGCTGTAGGCTTTTTTGTGCTCCAAGTTCAGGAAGTGAGCCATTTCTCAATTGCCTTTCAAAACTGCAAGGTCTAGCCGACTAGATGCTTAAAAGTACAAAACTCACTAGGCCCAGAGCCTACGGCCACACCACACTGAATGCGCCCGATCTCGTCTGATCTCGGAAGCTAAGCAGTGTCGGGCCTAGTTAGTACCTGGATGGGAGACCGCCTGGGAATACCAGGTGCTGTAGGCTATTTTGTGCTCCATGATTAGTAATTGCGCAACTTCTCAATTACTTTTCAAATTTGGTATGTTTCCAAAATAATTTTATCCCGTTTTATAGCGGAAATGTTGGACAACATTATGAGGGCTGGAGCTACCTATTTACATATAATTAGCATACAGGTAGTGTGTTCATGGGTAATAAATCGACTTTCACATGTAATGCAGTACAGAGAATATTGAGTCCTTCAAGAGGCATGAAAGAAAGCCGTTATTGTGTTGATTGTTCTCTCCACCTCCCTGCAACAGAAACAGGATGGATGGATTAAAGTTATCCTACCAGACATAGGAGTCCTGAATGGGCCCACCAGTCTTATATATCTCGCCTGATCGAGCGCTGATCGAGCGATGAGCGTGGTATCATGTTGCAAGTGGCTGCATGGCTTAGCTTACTAAATGCAAATGCATAAGAGTAATATTCTTAGCATTACTCGAGCCTACGGCCACAACACACTGAATGCGTCTGATCTCGGAAGCTAAGCAGTGTCGGGCCTAGTTAGTACCTGGATGGGAGACCGCCTGGGAATACCAGGTGCTGTAGGCTTTTTTGTGCTCCAAGTTCAGGAAGTGAGCCATTTCTCAATTGCCTTTCAAAACTGCAAGGTCTAGCCGACTAGATGCTTAAAAGTACAAAACTCACTAGGCCCAGAGCCTACGGCCACACCACACTGAATGCGCCCGATCTTGTCTGATTTCGGAAGCTAAGCAGTGTCGGGCCTAGTTAGTACCTGGATGGGAGACCGCCTGGGAATACCAGGTGCTGTAGGCTTTTTTGTGCTCCAAGTTCAGGAAGTGAGCCATTTCTCAATTGCTCTAAACTGCAAGGTCTAGCCGACTAGATGCTTAAAAGTACAAAACTCACTAGGACCAGAGCCTACGGCCACACCACACTGAATGCGCCCGATCTCGTCTGATCTCGGAAGCTAAGCAGTGTCGGGCCTAGTTAGTACCTGGATGGGAGACCGCCTGGGAATACCAGGTGCTGTAGGCTTTTTTGTGCTCCAAGTTCAGGAAGTGAGCCATTTCTCAATTGCCTTTCAAAACTGCAAGGTCTAGCCGACTAGATGCTTAAAAGTACAAAACTCACTAGGCCCAGAGCCTACGGCCACACCACACTGAATGCTCCCGATCTCGGAAGCTAAGCAGTGTCGGGCCTAGTTAGTACCTGGATGGGAGATTGCCTGGGAATACCAGGTGCTGTAGGCTATTTTGTGCTCCATGATTTGTAATTGCACAACTTCTCAATTACTTTTCAAATTTGGTATGTTTCCAAAATAATTTTATCCCGTTTTATAGCGGAAATGTTGGACAACATTATGAGGGCTGGAGCTACCTATTTACATATAATTAGCATACAGGTAGTGTGTTCATGGGTAATAAATCGACTTTCACATGTAATACAGTACAGAGAATATTGAGTCCTTCAAGAGGCATGAAAGAAAGCCGTTATTGTGTTGATTGTTCTCTCCACCTCCCTGCAACAGAAACAGGATGGAAGGATTAAAGTTATCCTACCAGACATAGGAGTCCTGAATGGGCCCACCAGTCTTATATATCTCGCCTGATCGAGCGCTGATCGAGCGATGAGCGTGGTATCATGTTGCAAGTGGCTGCATGGCTTAGCTTACTAAATGCAAATGCATAAGAGTAATATTCTTAGCATTACTAGAGCCTACGGCCACACCACACTGAATGCGCCCGATCTCGTCTGATCTCGGAAGCTAAGCAGTGTCGGGCCTAGTTAGTACCTGGATGGGAGACTGCCTGGGAATACCAGGTGCTGTAGGCTTTTTTGTGCTCCAAGTTCAGGAAGTGAGCCATTTCTCAATTGCCTTTCAAAACTGCAAGGTCTAGCCGACTAGATGCTTAAAAGTACAAAACTCACTAGGCCCAGAGCCTACGGCCACACCACACTGAATGCGCCCGATCTCGTCTGATCTCGGAAGCTAAGCAGTGTCGGGCCTAGTTAGTACCTGGATGGGAGACGGCCTGGGAATACCAGGTGCTGTAGGCTTTTTTGTGCTCCAAGTTCAGGAAGTGAGCCATTTCTCAATTGCCTTTCAAAACTGCAAGGTCTAGCCGACTAGATGCTTAAAAGTACAAAACTCACTAGGACCAGAGCCTACGGCCACACCACACTGAATGCGCCCGATCTCGTCTGATCTCGGAAGCTAAGCAGTGTCGGGCCTAGTTAGTACCTGGATGGGAGACCGCCTGGGAATACCAGGTGCTGTAGGCTTTTTTGTGCTCCAAGTTCAGGAAGTGAGCCATTTCTCAATTGCCTTTCAAAACTGCAAGGTCTAGCCGACTAGATGCTTAAAAGTAAAAAACCCACTAGGCCCAGAGCCTACGGCCACACCACACTGAATGCGCCCGATCTCGTCTGATCTCGGAAGCTAAGCAGTGTCGGGCCTAGTTAGTACCTGGATGGGAGACCGCCTGGGAATACCAGGTGCTGTAGGCTATTTTGTGCTCCATGATTAGTAATTGCGCAACTTCTCAATTACTTTTCAAATTTGGTATGTTTCCAAAATAATTTTATCCCGTTTTATAGCGGAAATGTTGGACAACATTATGAGGGCTGGAGCTACCTATTTACATATAATTAGCATACAGGTAGTGTGTTCATGGGTAATAAATCGACTTTCACATGTAATGCAGTACAGAGAATATTGAGTCCTTCAAGAGGCATGAAAGAAAGCCGTTATTGTGTTGATTGTTCTCTCCACCTCCCTGCAACAGAAACAGGATGGATGGATTAAAGTTATCCTACCAGACATAGGAGTCCTGAATGGGCCCACCAGTCTTATATATCTCGCCTGATCGAGCGCTGATCGAGCGATGAGCGTGGTATCATGTTGCAAGTGGCTGCATGGCTTAGCTTACTAAATGCAAATGCATAAGAGTAATATTCTTAGCATTACTCGAGCCTACGGCCACAACACACTGAATGCGCCCGATCTCGTCTGATCTCGGAAGCTAAGCAGTGTCGGGCCTAGTTAGTACCTGGATGGGAGACCGCCTGGGAATACCAGGTGCTGTAGGCTTTTTTGTGCTCCAAGTTCAGGAAGTGAGCCATTTCTCAATTGCCTTTCAAAACTGCAAGGTCTAGCCGACTAGATGCTTAAAAGTACAAAACTCACTAGGCCCAGAGCCTACGGCCACACCACACTGAATGCGCCCGATCTCGTCTGATTTCGGAAGCTAAGCAGTGTCGGGCCTAGTTAGTACCTGGATGGGAGACCGCCTGGGAATACCAGGTGCTGTAGGCTTTTTTGTGCTCCAAGTTCAGGAAGTGAGCCATTTCTCAATTGCCTTTCAAAACTGCAAGGTCTAGCCGACTAGATGCTTAAAAGTACAAAACTCACTAGGCCCAGAGCCTACGGCCACACCACACTGAATGCGCCCGATCTCGTCTGATCTCGGAAGCTAAGCAGTGTCGGGCCTAGTTAGTACCTGGATGGGAGACCGCCTGGGAATACCAGGTGCTGTAGGCTATTTTGTGCTCCATGATTAGTAATTGCGCAACTTCTCAATTACTTTTCAAATTTGGTATGTTTCCAAAATAATTTTATCCCGTTTTATAGCGGAAATGTTGGACAACATTATGAGGGCTGGAGCTACCTATTTACATATAATTAGCATACAGGTAGTGTGTTCATGGGTAATAAATCGACTTTCACATGTAATGCAGTACAGAGAATATTGAGTCCTTCAAGAGGCATGAAAGAAAGCCGTTATTGTGTTGATTGTTCTCTCCACCTCCCTGCAACAGAAACAGGATGGATGGATTAAAGTTATCCTACCAGACATAGGAGTCCTGAATGGGCCCACCAGTCTTATATATCTCGCCTGATCGAGCGCTGATCGAGCGATGAGCGTGGTATCATGTTGCAAGTGGCTGCATGGCTTAGCTTACTAAATGCAAATGCATAAGAGTAATATTCTTAGCATTACTCGAGCCTACGGCCACACCACACTGAATGCGCCCGATCTCGGAAGCTAAGCAGTGTCGGGCCTAGTTAGTACCTGGATGGGAGACCGCCTGGGAATACCAGGTGCTGTAGGCTTTTTTGTGCTCCAAGTTCAGGAAGTGAGCCATTTCTCAATTGCCTTTCAAAACTGCAAGGTCTAGCCGACTAGATGCTTAAAAGTACAAAACTCACTAGGCCCAGAGCCTACGGCCACACCACACTGAATGCGCCCGATCTCGTCTGATCTCGGAAGCTAAGCAGTGTCGGGCCTAGTTAGTACCTGGATGGGAGACCGCCTGGGAATACCAGGTGCTGTAGGCTTTTTTGTGCTCCAAGTTCAGGAAGTGAGCCATTTCTCAATTGCCTTTCAAAACTGCAAGGTCTAGCCGACTAGATGCTTAAAAGTACAAAACTCACTAGGCCCAGAGCCTACGGCCACACCACACTGAATGCGCCCGATCTCGTCTGATCTCGGAAGCTAAGCAGTGTCGGGCCTAGTTAGTACCTGGATGGGAGACCGCCTGGGAATACCAGGTGCTGTAGGCTTTTTTGTGCTCCAAGTTCAGGAAGTGAGCCATTTCTCAATTGCCTTTCAAAACTGCAAGGTCTAGCCGACTAGATGCTTAAAAGTACAAAACTCACTAGGACCAGAGCCTACGGCCACACCACACTGAATGCGCCTGATCTCGGAAGCTAAGCAGTGTAGGGCCTAGTTAGTACCTGGATGGGAGACCGCCTGGGAATACAAGGTGCTGTAGGCTTTTTTGTGCTCCAAGTTCAGGAAGTGAGCCATTTCTCAATTGCCTTTCAAAACTGCAAGGTCTAGCCGACTAGATGCTTAAAAGTACAAAACTCACTAGGCCCAGAGCCTACGGCCACACCACACTGAATGCGCCCGATCTCGGAAGCTAAGCAGTGTCGGGCCTAGTTAGTACCTGGATGGGATACCGCCTGGGAATACCAGGTGCTGTAGGCTATTTTGTGCTCCATGATTTGTAATTGCACAACTTCTCAATTACTTTTCAAATTTGGTATGTTTCCAAAATAATTTTATCCCGTTTTATAGCGGAAATGTTGGACAACATTATGAGGGCTGGAGCTACCTATTTACATATAATTAGCATACAGGTAGTGTGTTCATGGGTAATAAATCGACTTTCACATGTAATGCAGTACAGAGAATATTGAGTCCTTCAAGAGGCATGAAAGAAAGCCGTTATTGTGTTGATTGTTCTCTCCACCTCCCTGCAACAGAAACAGGATGGATGGATTAAAGTTATCCTACCAGACATAGGAGTCCTGAATGGGCCCACCAGTCTTATATATCTCGCCTGATCGAGCGCTGATCGAGCGATGAGCGTGGTATCATGTTGCAAGTGGCTGCATGGCTTAGCTTACTAAATGCAAATGCATAAGAGTAATATTCTTAGCATTACTAGAGCCTACGGCCACACCACACTGAATGCGCCCGATCTCGTCTGATCGCGGAAGCTAAGCAGTGTCGGGCCTAGTTAGTACCTGGATGGGAGACTGCCTGGGAATACCAGGTGCTGTAGGCTTTTTTGTGCTCCAAGTTCAGGAAGTGAGCCATTTCTCAATTGCCTTTCAAAACTGCAAGGTCTAGCCGACTAGATGCTTAAAAGTACAAAACTCACTAGGCCCAGAGCCTACGGCCACACCACACTGAATGCGCCCGATCTCGTCTGATCTCGGAAGCTAAGCAGTGTCGGGCCTAGTTAGTACCTGGATGGGAGACCGCCTGGGAATACCAGGTGCTGTAGGCTATTTTGTGCTCCATGATTAGTAATTGCGCAACTTCTCAATTACTTTTCAAATTTGGTATGTTTCCAAAATAATTTTATCCCGTTTTATAGCGGAAATGTTGGACAACATTATGAGGGCTGGAGCTACCTATTTACATATAATTAGCATACAGGTAGTGTGTTCATGGGTAATAAATCGACTTTCACATGTAATGCAGTACAGAGAATATTGAGTCCTTCAAGAGGCATGAAAGAAAGCCGTTATTGTGTTGATTGTTCTCTCCACCTCCCTGCAACAGAAACAGGATGGATGGATTAAAGTTATCCTACCAGACATAGGAGTCCTGAATGGGCCCACCAGTCTTATATATCTCGCCTGATCGAGCGCTGATCGAGCGATGAGCGTGGTATCATGTTGCAAGTGGCTGCATGGCTTAGCTTACTAAATGCAAATGCATAAGAGTAATATTCTTAGCATTACTCGAGCCTACGGCCACAACACACTGAATGCGCCCGATCTCGTCTGATCTCGGAAGCTAAGCAGTGTCGGGCCTAGTTAGTACCTGGATGGGAGACTGCCTGGGAATACCAGGTGCTGTAGGCTTTTTTGTGCTCCAAGTTCAGGAAGTGAGCCATTTCTCAATTGCCTTTCAAAACTGCAAGGTCTAGCCGACTAGATGCTTAAAAGTACAAAACTCACTAGGCCCAGAGCCTACGGCCACACCACACTGAATGCGCCCGATCTCGTCTGATCTCGGAAGCTAAGCAGTGTCGGGCCTAGTTAGTACCTGGATGGGAGACGGCCTGGGAATACCAGGTGCTGTAGGCTTTTTTGTGCTCCAAGTTCAGGAAGTGAGCCATTTCTCAATTGCCTTTCAAAACTGCAAGGTCTAGCCGACTAGATGCTTAAAAGTACAAAACTCACTAGGACCAGAGCCTACGGCCACACCACACTGAATGCGCCCGATCTCGTCTGATCTCGGAAGCTAAGCAGTGTCGGGCTTAGTTAGTACCTGGATGGGAGACCGCCTGGGAATACCAGGTGCTGTAGGCTTTTTTGTGCTCCAAGTTCAGGAAGTGAGCCATTTCTCAATTGCCTTTCAAAACTGCAAGGTCTAGCCGACTAGATGCTTAAAAGTACAAAACTCACTAGGCCCAGAGCCTACGGCCACACCACACTGAATGCGCCTGATCTCGGAAGCTAAGCAGTGTCGGGCCTAGTTAGTACCTGGATGGGAGACCGCCTGGGAATACCAGGTGCTGTAGGCTATTTTGTGCTCCATGATTAGTAATTGCACAACTTCTCAATTACTTTTCAAATTTGGTATGTTTCCAAAATAATTTTATCCCGTTTTATAGCGGAAATGTTGGACAACATTATGAGGGCTGGAGCTACCTATTTACATATAATTAGCATACAGGTAGTGTGTTCATGGGTAATAAATCGACTTTCACATGTAATGCAGTACAGAGAATATTGAGTCCTTCAAGAGGCATGAAAGAAAGCCGTTATTGTGTTGATTGTTCTCTCCACCTCCCTGCAACAGAAACAGGATGGATGGATTAAAGTTATCCTACCAGACATAGGAGTCCTGAATGGGCCCACCAGTCTTATATATCTCGCCTGATCGAGCGCTGATCGAGCGATGAGCGTGGTATCATGTTGCAAGTGGCTGCATGGCTTAGCTTACTAAATGCAAATGCATAAGAGTAATATTCTTAGCATTTCTAGAGCCTACGGCCACACCACACTGAATGCGCCCGATCTCGTCTGATCTCGGAAGCTAAGCAGTGTCGGGCCTAGTTAGTACCTGGATGGGAGACCGCCTGGGAATACCAGGTGCTGTAGGCTTTTTTGTGCTCCAAGTTCAGGAAGTGAGCCATTTCTCAATTGCCTTTCAAAACTGCAAGGTCTAGCCGACTAGATGCTTAAAAGTACAAAACTCACTAGGCCCAGAGCCTACGGCCACACCACACTGAATGCGCCCGATCTCGTCTGATCTTGGAAGCTAAGCAGTGTCGGGCCTAGTTAGTACCTGGATGGAAGACCGCCTGGGAATACCAGGTGCTGTAGGCTTTTTTGTGCTCCAAGTTCAGGAAGTGAGCCATTTCTCAATTGCCTTTCAAAACTGCAAGGTCTAGCCGACTAGATGCTTAAAAGTACAAAACTCACTAGGACCAGAGCCTACGGCCACACCACACTGAATGCGCCCGATCTCGTCTGATCTCGGAAGCTAAGCAGTGTCGGGCCTAGTTAGTACCTGGATGGGAGACCGCCTGGGAATACCAGGTGCTGTAGGCTTTTTTGTGCTCCAAGTTCAGGAAGTGAGCCATTTCTCAATTGCCTTTCAAAACTGCAAGGTCTAGCCGACTAGATGCTTAAAAGTACAAAACTCACTGGGCCCAGAGCCTACGGCCACACCACACTGAATGCGCCCGATCTCGTCTGATCTCGGAAGCTAAGCATTGTCGGGCCTAGTTAGTACCTGGATGGGAGACCGCCTGGGCATACCAGGTGCTGTAGGCTATTTTGTGCTCCATGATTAGTAATTGCACAACTTCTCAATTACTTTTCAAATTTGGTATGTTTCCAAAATAATTTTATCCCGTTTTATAGCGGAAATGTTGGACAACATTATGAGGGCTGGAGCTACCTATTTACATATAATTAGCATACAGGTAGTGTGTTCATGGGTAATAAATCGACTTTCACATGTAATGCAGTACAGAGAATATTGAGTCCTTCAAGAGGCATGAAAGAAAGCCGTTATTGTGTTGATTGTTCTCTCCACCTCCCTGCAACAGAAACAGGATGGATGGATTAAAGTTATCCTACCAGACATAGGAGTCCTGAATGGGCCCACCAGTCTTATATATCTCGCCTGATCGAGCGCTGATCGAGCGATGAGCGTGGTATCATGTTGCAAGTGGCTGCATGGCTTAGCTTACTAAATGCAAATGCATAAGAGTAATATTCTTAGCATTACTAGAGCCTACGGCCACACCACACTGAATGCGCCCGATCTCGTCTGATCTCGGAAGCTAAGCAGTGTCGGGCCTAGTTAGTACCTGGATGGGAGACTGCCTGGGAATACCAGGTGCTGTAGGCTTTTTTGTGCTCCAAGTTCAGGAAGTGAGCCATTTCTCAATTGCCTTTCAAAACTGCAAGGTCTAGCCGACTAGATGCTTAAAAGTACAAAACTCACTAGGCCCAGAGCCTACGGCCACACCACACTGAATGCGCCCGATCTCGTCTGATCTTGGAAGCTAAGCAGTGTCGGGCCTAGTTAGTACCTGGATGGGAGACCGCCTGGGAATACCAGGTGCTGTAGGCTATTTTGTGCTCCATGATTAGTAATTGCGCAACTTCTCAATTACTTTTCAAATTTGGTATGTTTCCAAAATAATTTTATCCCGTTTTATAGCGGAAATGTTGGACAACATTATGAGGGCTGGAGCTACCTATTTACATATAATTAGCATACAGGTAGTGTGTTCATGGGTAATAAATCGACTTTCACATGTAATGCAGTACAGAGAATATTGAGTCCTTCAAGAGGCATGAAAGAAAGCCGTTATTGTGTTGATTGTTCTCTCCACCTCCCTGCAACAGAAACAGGATGGATGGATTAAAGTTATCCTACCAGACATAGGAGTCCTGAATGGGCCCACCAGTCTTATATATCTCGCCTGATCGAGCGCTGATCGAGCGATGAGCGTGGTATCATGTTGCAAGTGGCTGCATGGCTTAGCTTACTAAATGCAAATGCATAAGAGTAATATTCTTAGCATTACTCGAGCCTACGGCCACACCACACTGAATGCGCCCGATCTCGGAAGCTAAGCAGTGTCGGGCCTAGTTAGTACCTGGATGGGAGACCGCCTGGGAATACCAGGTGCTGTAGGCTTTTTTGTGCTCCAAGTTCAGGAAGTGAGCCATTTCTCAATTGCCTTTCAAAACTGCAAGGTCTAGCCGACTAGATGCTTAAAAGTACAAAACTCACTAGGCCCAGAGCCTACGGCCACACCACACTGAATGCGCCCGATCTCGTCTGATCTCGGAAGCTAAGCAGTGTCGGGCCTAGTTAGTACCTGGATGGGAGACCGCCTGGGAATACCAGGTGCTGTAGGCTTTTTTGTGCTCCAAGTTCAGGAAGTGAGCCATTTCTCAATTGCCTTTCAAAACTGCAAGGTCTAGCCGACTAGATGCTTAAAAGTACAAAACTCACTAGGCCCAGAGCCTACGGCCACACCACACTGAATGCGCCCGATCTCGGAAGCTAAGCAGTGTCGGGCCTAGTTAGTACCTGGATGGGAGACCGCCTGGGAATACCAGGTGCTGTAGGCTTTTTTTGTGCTCCAAGTTCAGGAAGTGAGCCATTTCTCAATTGCCTTTCAAAACTGCAAGGTCTAGCCGACTAGATGCTTAAAAGTACAAAACTCACTAGGACCAGAGCCTACGGCCACACCACACTGAATGCGCCCGATCTCGTCTGATCTCGGAAGCTAAGCAGTGTCGGGCCTAGTTAGTACCTGGATGGGAGACTGCCTGGGAATACCAGGTGCTGTAGGCTTTTTTGTGCTCCAAGTTCAGGAAGTGAGCCATTTCTCAATTGCCTTTCAAAACTGCAAGGTCTAGCCGACTAGATGCTTAAAAGTACAAAACTCACTAGGCCCAGAGCCTACGGCCACACCACACTGAATGCGCCCGATCTCGTCTGATCTCGGAAGCTAAGCAGTGTCGGGCCTAGTTAGTACCTGGATGGGAGACCGCCTGGGAATACCAGGTGCTGTAGGCTATTTTGTGCTCCATGATTAGTAATTGCGCAACTTCTCAATTACTTTTCAAATTTGGTATGTTTCCAAAATAATTTTATCCCGTTTTATAGCGGAAATGTTGGACAACATTATGAGGGCTGGAGCTACCTATTTACATATAATTAGCATACAGGTAGTGTGTTCATGGGTAATAAATCGACTTTCACATGTAATGCAGTACAGAGAATATTGAGTCCTTCAAGAGGCATGAAAGAAAGCCGTTATTGTGTTGATTGTTCTCTCCACCTCCCTGCAACAGAAACAGGATGGATGGATTAAAGTTATCCTACCAGACATAGGAGTCCTGAATGGGCCCACCAGTCTTATATATCTCGCCTGATCGAGCGCTGATCGAGCGATGAGCGTGGTATCATGTTGCAAGTGGCTGCATGGCTTAGCTTACTAAATGCAAATGCATAAGAGTAATATTCTTAGCATTACTCGATCCTACGGCCACAACACACTGAATGCGCCCGATCTCGTCTGATCTCGGAAGCTAAGCAGTGTCGGGCCTAGTTAGTACCTGGATGGGAGACCGCCTGGGAATACCAGGTGCTGTAGGCTTTTTTGTGCTCCAAGTTCAGGAAGTGAGCCATTTCTCAATTGCCTTTCAAAACTGCAAGGTCTAGCCGACTAGATGCTTAAAAGTACAAAACTCACTAGGCCCAGACCCTACGGCCACACCACACTGAATGCTCCCGATCTCGGAAGCTAAGCAGTGTCGGGCCTAGTTAGTACCTGGATGGGAGACCGCCTGGGAATACCAGGTGCTGTAGGCTATTTTGTGCTCCATGATTAGTAATTGCACAACTTCTCAATTACTTTTCAAATTTGGTATGTTTCCAAAATAATTTTATCCCGTTTTATAGCGGAAATGTTGGACAACATTATGAGGGCTGGAGCTACCTATTTACATATAATTAGCATACAGGTAGTGTGTTCATGGGTAATAAATCGACTTTCACATGTAATGCAGTACAGAGAATATTGAGTCCTTCAAGAGGCATGAAAGAAAGCCGTTATTGTGTTGATTGTTCTCTCCACCTCCCTGCAACAGAAACAGGATGGATGGATTAAAGTTATCCTACCAGACATAGGAGTCCTGAATGGGCCCACCAGTCTTATATATCTCGCCTGATCGAGCGCTGATCGAGCGATGAGCGTGGTATCATGTTGCAAGTGGCTGCATGGCTTAGCTTACTAAATGCAAATGCATAAGAGTAATATTCTTAGCATTACTAGAGCCTACGGCCACACCAGACTGAATGCGCCCGATCTCGTCTGATCTCGGAAGCTAAGCAGTGTCGGGCCTAGTTAGTACCTGGATGGGAGACCGCCTGGGAATACCAGGTGCTGTAGGCTTTTTTGTGCTCCAAGTTCAGGAAGTGAGCCATTTCTCAATTGCCTTTCAAAACTGCAAGGTCTAGCCGACTAGATGCTTAAAAGTACAAAACTCACTAGGACCAGAGCCTACGGCCACACCACACTGAATGCGCCTGATCTCGTCTGATCTCGGAAGCTAAGCAGTGTCGGGCCTAGTTAGTACCTGGATGGGAGACCGCCTGGGAATACCAGGTGCTGTAGGCTTTTTTGTGCTCCAAGTTCAGGAAGTGAGCCATTTCTCAATTGCCTTTCAAAACTGCAAGGTCTAGCCGACTAGATGCTTAAAAGTACAAAACTCACTAGGCCCAGAACCTACGGCCACACCACACTGAATGCGCCCGATCTCGTCTGATCTCGGAAGCTAAGCAGTGTCGGGCCTAGTTAGTACCTGGATGGGAGACCGCCTGGGAATACCAGGTGCTGTAGGCTATTTTGTGCTCCATGATTAGTAATTGCACAACTTCTCAATTACTTTTCAAATTTGGTATGTTTCCAAAATAATTTTATCCCGTTTTATAGCGGAAATGTTGGACAACATTATGAGGGCTGGAGCTACCTATTTACATATAATTAGCATACAGGTAGTGTGTTCATGGGTAATAAATCGACTTTCACATGTAATGCAGTACAGAGAATATTGAGTCCTTCAAGAGGCATGAAAGAAAGCCGTTATTGTGTTGATTGTTCTCTCCACCTCCCTGCAACAGAAACAGGATGGATGGATTAAAGTTATCCTACCAGACATAGGAGTCCTGAATGGGCCCACCAGTCTTATATATCTCGCCTGATCGAGCGCTGATCGAGCGATGAGCGTGGTATCATGTTGCAAGTGGCTGCATGGCTTAGCTTACTAAATGCAAATGCATAAGAGTAATATTCTTAGCATTTCTAGAGCCTACGGCCACACCACACTGAATGCGCCCGATCTCGTCTGATCTCGGAAGCTAAGCAGTGTCGGGCCTAGTTAGTATCTGGATGGGAGACTGCCTGGGAATACCAGGTGCTGTAGGCTTTTTTGTGCTCCAAGTTCAGGAAGTGAGCCATTTCTCAATTGCCTTTCAAAACTGCAAGGTCTAGCCGACTAGATGCTTAAAAGTACAAAACTCACTAGGCCCAGAGCCTACGGCCACACCACACTGAATGCGCCCGATCTCGTCTGATCTCGGAAGCTAAGCAGTGTCGGGCCTAGTTAGTACCTGGATGGGAGACCGCCTGGGAATACCAGGTGCTGTAGGCTATTTTGTGCTCCATGATTAGTAATTGCGCAACTTCTCAATTACTTTTCAAATTTGGTATGTTTCCAAAATAATTTTATCCCGTTTTATAGCGGAAATGTTGGACAACATTATGAGGGCTGGAGCTACCTATTTACATATAATTAGCATACAGGTAGTGTGTTCATGGGTAATAAATCGACTTTCACATGTAATGCAGTACAGAGAATATTGAGTCCTTCAAGAGGCATGAAAGAAAGCCGTTATTGTGTTGATTGTTCTCTCCACCTCCCTGCAACAGAAACAGGATGGATGGATTAAAGTTATCCTACCAGACATAGGAGTCCTGAATGGGCCCACCAGTCTTATATATCTCGCCTGATCGAGCGCTGATCGAGCGATGAGCGTGGTATCATGTTGCAAGTGGCTGCATGGCTTAGCTTACTAAATGCAAATGCATAAGAGTAATATTCTTAGCATTATTCGAGCCTACGGCCACACCACACTGAATGCGCCCGATCTCGTCTGATCTCGGAAGCTAAGCAGTGTCGGGCCTAGTTAGTACCTGGATGGGAGACCGCCTGGGAATACCAGGTGCTGTAGGCTTTTTTGTGCTCCAAGTTCAGGAAGTGAGCCATTTCTCAATTGCCTTTCAAAACTGCAAGGTCTAGCCGACTAGATGCTTAAAAGTACAAAACTCACTAGGCCCAGAGCCTACGGCCACACCACACTGAATGCTCCCGATCTCGGAAGCTAAGCAGTGTCGGGCCTAGTTAGTACCTGGATGGGAGACCGCCTGGGAATACCAGGTGCTGTAGGCTATTTTGTGCTCCATGATTAGTAATTGCACAACTTCTCAATTACTTTTCAAATTTGGTATGTTTCCAAAATAATTTTATCCCGTTTTATAGCGGAAATGTTGGACAACATTATGAGGGCTGGAGCTACCTATTTACATATAATTAGCATACAGGTAGTGTGTTCATGGGTAATAAATCGACTTTCACATGTAATGCAGTACAGAGAATATTGAGTCCTTCAAGAGGCATGAAAGAAAGCCGTTATTGTGTTGATTGTTCTCTCCACCTCCCTGCAACAGAAACAGGATGGATGGATTAAAGTTATCCTACCAGACATAGGAGTCCTGAATGGGCCCACCAGTCTTATATATCTCGCCTGATCGAGCGCTGATCGAGCGATGAGCGTGGTATCATGTTGCAAGTGGCTGCATGGCTTAGCTTACTAAATGCAAATGCATAAGAGTAATATTCTTAGCATTACTAGAGCCTACGGCCACACCAGACTGAATGCGCCCGATCTCGTCTGATCTCGGAAGCTAAGCAGTGTCGGGCCTAGTTAGTACCTGGATGGGAGACCGCCTGGGAATACCAGGTGCTGTAGGCTTTTTTGTGCTCCAAGTTCAGGAAGTGAGCCATTTCTCAATTGCCTTTCAAAACTGCAAGGTCTAGCCGACTAGATGCTTAAAAGTACAAAACTCACTAGGACCAGAGCCTACGGCCACACCACACTGAATGCGCCTGATCTCGTCTGATCTCGGAAGCTAAGCAGTGTCGGGCCTAGTTAGTACCTGGATGGGAGACCGCCTGGGAATACCAGGTGCTGTAGGCTTTTTTGTGCTCCAAGTTCAGGAAGTGAGCCATTTCTCAATTGCCTTTCAAAACTGCAAGGTCTAGCCGACTAGATGCTTAAAAGTACAAAACTCACTAGGCCCAGAACCTACGGCCACACCACACTGAATGCGCCCGATCTCGTCTGATCTCGGAAGCTAAGCAGTGTCGGGCCTAGTTAGTACCTGGATGGGAGACCGCCTGGGAATACCAGGTGCTGTAGGCTATTTTGTGCTCCATGATTAGTAATTGCACAACTTCTCAATTACTTTTCAAATTTGGTATGTTTCCAAAATAATTTTATCCCGTTTTATAGCGGAAATGTTGGACAACATTATGAGGGCTGGAGCTACCTATTTACATATAATTAGCATACAGGTAGTGTGTTCATGGGTAATAAATCGACTTTCACATGTAATGCAGTACAGAGAATATTGAGTCCTTCAAGAGGCATGAAAGAAAGCCGTTATTGTGTTGATTGTTCTCTCCACCTCCCTGCAACAGAAACAGGATGGATGGATTAAAGTTATCCTACCAGACATAGGAGTCCTGAATGGGCCCACCAGTCTTATATATCTCGCCTGATCGAGCGCTGATCGAGCGATGAGCGTGGTATCATGTTGCAAGTGGCTGCATGGCTTAGCTTACTAAATGCAAATGCATAAGAGTAATATTCTTAGCATTTCTAGAGCCTACGGCCACACCACACTGAATGCGCCCGATCTCGTCTGATCTCGGAAGCTAAGCAGTGTCGGGCCTAGTTAGTATCTGGATGGGAGACTGCCTGGGAATACCAGGTGCTGTAGGCTTTTTTGTGCTCCAAGTTCAGGAAGTGAGCCATTTCTCAATTGCCTTTCAAAACTGCAAGGTCTAGCCGACTAGATGCTTAAAAGTACAAAACTCACTAGGCCCAGAGCCTACGGCCACACCACACTGAATGCGCCCGATCTCGTCTGATCTCGGAAGCTAAGCAGTGTCGGGCCTAGTTAGTACCTGGATGGGAGACCGCCTGGGAATACCAGGTGCTGTAGGCTATTTTGTGCTCCATGATTAGTAATTGCGCAACTTCTCAATTACTTTTCAAATTTGGTATGTTTCCAAAATAATTTTATCCCGTTTTATAGCGGAAATGTTGGACAACATTATGAGGGCTGGAGCTACCTATTTACATATAATTAGCATACAGGTAGTGTGTTCATGGGTAATAAATCGACTTTCACATGTAATGCAGTACAGAGAATATTGAGTCCTTCAAGAGGCATGAAAGAAAGCCGTTATTGTGTTGATTGTTCTCTCCACCTCCCTGCAACAGAAACAGGATGGATGGATTAAAGTTATCCTACCAGACATAGGAGTCCTGAATGGGCCCACCAGTCTTATATATCTCGCCTGATCGAGCGCTGATCGAGCGATGAGCGTGGTATCATGTTGCAAGTGGCTGCATGGCTTAGCTTACTAAATGCAAATGCATAAGAGTAATATTCTTAGCATTATTCGAGCCTACGGCCACACCACACTGAATGCGCCCGATCTCGTCTGATCTCGGAAGCTAAGCAGTGTCGGGCCTAGTTAGTACCTGGATGGGAGACCGCCTGGGAATACCAGGTGCTGTAGGCTTTTTTGTGCTCCAAGTTCAGGAAGTGAGCCATTTCTCAATTGCCTTTCAAAACTGCAAGGTCTAGCCGACTAGGTGCTTAAAAGTACAAAACTCACTAGGCCCAGAGCCTACGGCCACACCACACTGAATGCGCCCGATCTCGTCTGATCTCGGAAGCTAAGCAGTGTCGGGCCTAGTTAGTACCTGGATGGGAGACCGCCTGGGAATACCAGGTGCTGTAGGCTTTTTTGTGCTCCAAGTTCAGGAAGTGAGCCATTTCTCAATTGCCTTTCAAAACTGCAAGGTCTAGCCGACTAGATGCTTAAAAGTACAAAACTCACTAGGACCAGAGCCTACGGCCACACCACACTGAATGCGCCCGATCTCGTCTGATCTCGGAAGCTAAGCAGTGTCGGGCCTAGTTAGTACCTGGATGGGAGACCGCCTGGGAATACCAGGTGCTGTAGGCTTTTTTGTGCTCCAAGTTCAGGAAGTGAGCCATTTCTCAATTGCCTTTCAAAACTGCAAGGTCTAGCCGACTAGATGCTTAAAAGTACAAAACTCACTAGGCCCTGAGCCTACGGCCACACCACACTGAATGCGCCCGATCTCGTTTGATCTCGGAAGCTAAGCAGTGTCGGGCCTAGTTAGTACCTGGATGGGAGACCGCCTGGGAATACCAGGTGCTGTAGGCTATTTTGTGCTCCATGATTAGTAATTGCACAACTTCTCAATTACTTTTCAAATTTGGTATGTTTCCAAAATAATTTTATCCCGTTTTATAGCGGAAATGTTGGACAACATTATGAGGGCTGGAGCTACCTATTTACATATAATTAGCATACAGGTAGTGTGTTCATGGGTAATAAATCGACTTTCACATGTAATGCAGTACAGAGAATATTGAGTCCTTCAAGAGGCATGAAAGAAAGCCGTTATTGTGTTGATTGTTCTCTCCACCTCCCTGCAACAGAAACAGGATGGATGGATTAAAGTTATCCTACCAGACATAGGAGTCCTGAATGGGCCCACCAGTCTTATATATCTCGCCTGATCGAGCCTGATGATCGAGCGATGAGCGTGGTATCATGTTGCAAGTGGCTGCATGGCTTAGCTTACTAAATGCAAATGCATAAGAGTAATATTCTTAGCATTTCTAGAGCCTACGGCCACACCACACTGAATGCGCCCGATCTCGTCTGATCTCGGAAGCTAAGCAGTGTCGGGCCTAGTTAGTACCTGGATGGGAGACCGCCTGGGAATACCAGGTGCTGTAGGCTTTTTTGTGCTCCAAGTTCAGGAAGTGAGCCATTTCTCAATTGCCTTTCAAAACTGCAAGGTCTAGCCGACTAGATGCTTAAAAGTACAAAACTCACTAGTCCCAGAGCCTACGGCCACACCACACTGAATGCGCCCGATCTCGTCTGATCTCAGAAGCTAAGCAGTGTCGGGCCTAGTTAGTACCTGGATGGGAGACCGCCTGGGAATACCAGGTGCTGTAGGCTTTTTTGTGCTCCAAGTTCAGGAAGTGAGCCATTTCTCAATTGCCTTTCAAAACTGCAAGGTCTAGCCGACTAGATGCTTAAAAGTACAAAACTCACTAGGACCAGAGCCTACGGCCACACCACACTGAATGCGCCCGATCTCGTCTGATCTCGGAAGCTAAGCAGTGTCGGGCCTAGTTAGTACCTGGATGGGAGACCGCCTGGGAATACCAGGTGCTGTAGGCTTTTTTGTGCTCCAAGTTCAGGAAGTGAGCCATTTCTCAATTGCCTTTCAAAACTGCAAGGTCTAGCCGACTAGATGCTTAAAAGTACAAAACTCACTAGGCCCAGAGCCTACGGCCACACCACACTGAATGCGCCCGATCTCGGAAGCTAAGCAGTGTCGGGCCTAGTTAGTACCTGGATGGGAGACTGCCTGGGAATACCAGGTGCTGTAGGCTTTTTTGTGCTCCAAGTTCAGGAAGTGAGCCATTTCTCAATTGCCTTTCAAAACTGCAAGGTCTAGCCGACTAGATGCTTAAAAGTACAAAACTCACTAGGCCCAGAGCCTACGGCCACACCACACTGAATGCGTCTGATCTCGGAAGCTAAGCAGTGTCGGGCCTAGTTAGTACCTGGATGGGAGACCGCCTGGGAATACCAGGTGCTGTAGGCTATTTTGTGCTCCATGATTAGTAATTGCGCAACTTCTCAATTACTTTTCAAATTTGGTATGTTTCCAAAATAATTTTATCCCGTTTTATAGCGGAAATGTTGGACAACATTATGAGGGCTGGAGCTACCTATTTACATATAATTAGCATACAGGTAGTGTGTTCATGGGTAATAAATCGACTTTCACATGTAATGCAGTACAGAGAATATTGAGTCCTTCAAGAGGCATGAAAGAAAGCCGTTATTGTGTTGATTGTTCTCTCCACCTCCCTGCAACAGAAACAGGATGGATGGATTAAAGTTATCCTACCAGACATAGGAGTCCTGAATGGGCCCACCAGTCTTATATATCTCGCCTGATCGAGCGCTGATCGAGCGATGAGCGTGGTATCATGTTGCAAGTGGCTGCATGGCTTAGCTTACTAAATGCAAATGCATAAGAGTAATATTCTTAGCATTACTCGAGCCTACGGCCACACCACACTGAATGCGCCCGATCTCGTCTGATCTCGGAAGCTAAGCAGTGTCGGGCCTAGTTAGTACCTGGATGGGAGACCGCCTGGGAATACCAGGTGCTGTAGGCTTTTTTGTGCTCCAAGTTCAGGAAGTGAGCCATTTCTCAATTGCCTTTCAAAACTGCAAGGTCTAGCCGACTAGATGCTTAAAAGTACAAAACTCACTAGGCCCAGAGCCTACGGCCACACCACACTGAATGCGCCTGATCTCGTCTGATCTCGGAAGCTAAGCAGTGTCGGGCCTAGTTAGTACCTGGATGGGAGACCGCCTGGGAATACCAGGTGCTGTAGGCTTTTTTGTGCTCCAAGTTCAGGAAGTGAGCCATTTCTCAATTGCCTTTCAAAACTGCAAGGTCTAGCCGACTAGATGCTTAAAAGTACAAAACTCACTAGGACCAGAGCCTACGGCCACACCACACTGAATGCGCCCGATCTCGGAAGCTAAGCAGTGTCGCGCCTAGTTAGTACCTGGATGGGAGACCGCCTGGGAATACCAGGTGCTGTAGGCTTTTTTGTGCTCCAAGTTCAGGAAGTGAGCCATTTCTCAATTGCCTTTCAAAACTGCAAGGTCTAGCCGACTAGATGCTTAAAAGTACAAAACTCACTAGGCCCAGAGCCTACGGCCACACCACACTGAATGCGTCTGATCTCGGAAACTAAGCAGTGTCGGGCCTAGTTAGTACCTGGATGGGAGACCACCTGGGAATACCAGGTGCTGTAGGCTATTTTGTGCTCCATGATTAGTAATTGCACAACTTCTCAATTACTTTTCAAATTTGGTATGTTTCCAAAATAATTTTATCCCGTTTTATAGCGGAAATGTTGGACAACATTATGAGGGCTGGAGCTACCTATTTACATATAATTAGCATACAGGTAGTGTGTTCATGGGTAATAAATCGACTTTCACATGTAATGCAGTACAGAGAATATTGAGTCCTTCAAGAGGCATGAAAGAAAGCCGTTATTGTGTTGATTGTTCTCTCCACCTCCCTGCAACAGAAACAGGATGGATGGATTAAAGTTATCCTACCAGACATAGGAGTCCTGAATGGGCCCACCAGTCTTATATATCTCGCCTGATCGAGCGCTGATCGAGCGATGAGCGTGGTATCATGTTGCAAGTGGCTGCATGGCTTAGCTTACTAAATGCAAATGCATAAGAGTAATATTCTTAGCATTACTAGAGCCTACGGCCACACCACACTGAATGCGCCGGCCACACCACACTGAATGCGCCCGATCTCGTCTGATCTCGGAAGCTAAGCAGTGTCGGGCCTAGTTAGTACCTGGATGGGAGACTGCCTGGGAATACCAGGTGCTGTAGGCTTTTTTGTGCTCCAAGTTCAGGAAGTGAGCCATTTCTCAATTGCCTTTCAAAACTGCAAGGTCTAGCCGACTAGATGCTTAAAAGTACAAAACTCACTAGGCCCAGAGCCTACGGCCACACCACACTGAATGCGCCCGATCTCGTCTGATCTCGGAAGCTAAGCAGTGTCGGGCCTAGTTAGTACCTGGATGGGAGACCGCCTGGGAATACCAGGTGCTGTAGGCTATTTTGTGCTCCATGATTAGTAATTGCGCAACTTCTCAATTACTTTTCAAATTTGGTATGTTTCCAAAATAATTTTATCCCGTTTTATAGCGGAAATGTTGGACAACATTATGAGGGCTGGAGCTACCTATTTACATATAATTAGCATACAGGTAGTGTGTTCATGGGTAATAAATCGACTTTCACATGTAATGCAGTACAGAGAATATTGAGTCCTTCAAGAGGCATGAAAGAAAGCTGTTATTGTGTTGATTGTTCTCTCCACCTCCCTGCAACAGAAACAGGATGGATGGATTAAAGTTATCCTACCAGACATAGGAGTCCTGAATGGGCCCACCAGTCTTATATATCTCGCCTGATCGAGCGCTGATCGAGCGATGAGCGTGGTATCATGTTGCAAGTGGCTGCATGGCTTAGCTTACTAAATGCAAATGCATAAGAGTAATATTCTTAGCATTACTCGAGCCTACGGCCACACCACACTGAATGCGCCCGATCTCGTCTGATCTCGGAAGCTAAGCAGTGTCGGGCCTAGTTAGTACCTGGATGGGAGACCGCCTGGGAATACCAGGTGCTGTAGGCTTTTTTGTGCTCCAAGTTCAGGAAGTGAGCCATTTCTCAATTGCCTTTCAAAACTGCAAGGTCTAGCCGACTAGATGCTTAAAAGTACAAAACTCACTAGGTCCAGAGCCTACGGCCACACCACACTGAATGCGCCCGATCTCGTCTGATCTCGGAAGCTAAGCAGTGTCGGGCCTAGTTAGTACCTGGATGGGAGACCGCCTGGGAATACCAGGTGCTGTAGGCTTTTTTGTGCTCCAAGTTCAGGAAGTGAGCCATTTCTCAATTGCCTTTCAAAACTGCAAGGTCTAGCCGACTAGATGCTTAAAAGTACAAAACTCACTGGGACCAGAGCCTACGGCCACACCACACTGAATGCGCCCGATCTCGTCTGATCTCGGAAGCTAAGCAGTGTCGGGCCTAGTTAGTACCTGGATGGGAGACCGCCTGGGAATACCAGGTGCTGTAGGCTTTTTTGTGCTCCAAGTTCAGGAAGTGAGCCATTTCTCAATTGCCTTTCAAAACTGCAAGGTCTAGCCGACTAGATGCTTAAAAGTACAAAACTCACTAGGCCCTGAGCCTACGGCCACACCACACTGAATGCGCCCGATCTCGTTTGATCTCGGAAGCTAAGCAGTGTCGGGCCTAGTTAGTACCTGGATGGGAGACCGCCTGGGAATACCAGGTGCTGTAGGCTATTTTGTGCTCCATGATTAGTAATTGCACAACTTCTCAATTACTTTTCAAATTTGGTATGTTTCCAAAATAATTTTATCCCGTTTTATAGCGGAAATGTTGGACAACATCATGAGGGCTGGAGCTACCTATTTACATATAATTAGCATACAGGTAGTGTGTTCATGGGTAATAAATCGACTTTCACATGTAATGCAGTATAGAGAATATTGAGTCCTTCAAGAGGCATGAAAGAAAGCCGTTATTGTGTTGATTGTTCTCTCCACCTCCCTGCAACAGAAACAGGATGGATGGATTAAAGTTATCCTACCAGACATAGGAGTCCTGAATGGGCCCACCAGTCTTATATATCTCGCCTGATCGAGCCTGATCGAGCGATGAGCGTGGTATCATGTTGCAAGTGGCTGCATGGCTTAGCTTACTAAATGCAAATGCATAAGAGTAATATTCTTAGCATTTCTAGAGCCTACGGCCACACCACACTGAATGCGCCCGATCTCGTCTGATCTCGGAAGCTAAGCAGTGTCGGGCCTAGTTAGTACCTGGATGGGAGACCGCCTGGGAATACCAGGTGCTGTAGGCTTTTTTGTGCTCCAAGTTCAGGAAGTGAGCCATTTCTCAATTGCCTTTCAAAACTGCAAGGTCTAGCCGACTAGATGCTTAAAAGTACAAAACTCACTAGGCCCAGAGCCTACGGCCACACCACACTGAATGCGCCCGATCTCGTCTGATCTCGGAAGCTAAGCAGTGTCGGGCCTAGTTAGTACCTGGATGGGAGACCGCCTGGGAATACCAGGTGCTGTAGGCTTTTTTGTGCTCCAAGTTCAGGAAGTGAGCCATTTCTCAATTGCCTTTCAAAACTGCAAGGTCTAGCCGACTAGATGCTTAAAAGTACAAAACTCACTAGGACCAGAGCCTACGGCCACACCACACTGAATGCGCCCGATCTCGTCTGATCTCGGAAGCTAAGCAGTGTCGGGCCTAGTTAGTACCTGGATGGGAGACCGCCTGGGAATACCAGGTGCTGTAGGCTTTTTTGTGCTCCAAGTTCAGGAAGTGAGCCATTTCTCAATTGCCTTTCAAAACTGCAAGGTCTAGCCGACTAGATGCTTAAAAGTACAAAACTCACTAGGCCCAGAGCCTACGGCCACACCACACTGAATGCGCCCGATCTCGTCTGATCTCGGAAGCTAAGCAGTGTCGGGCCTAGTTAGTACCTGGATGGGAGACCGCCTGGGAATTCCAGGTGCTGTAGGCTATTTTGTGCTCCATGATTAGTAATTGCACAACTTCTCAATTACTTTTCAAATTTGGTATGTTTCCAAAATAATTTTATCCCGTTTTATAGCGGAAATGTTGGACAACATTATGAGGGCTGGAGCTACCTATTTACATATAATTAGCATACAGGTAGTGTGTTCATGGGTAATAAATCGACTTTCACATGTAATGCAGTACAGAGAATATTGAGTCCTTCAAGAGGCATGAAAGAAAGCCGTTATTGTGTTGATTGTTCTCTCCACCTCCCTGCAACAGAAACAGGATGGATGGATTAAAGTTATCCTACCAGACATAGGAGTCCTGAATGGGCCCACCAGTCTTATATATCTCGCCTGATCGAGCGCTGATCGAGCGATGAGCGTGGTATCATGTTGCAAGTGGCTGCATGGCTTAGCTTACTAAATGCAAATGCATAAGAGTAATATTCTTAGCATTACTAGAGCCTACGGCCACACCACACTGAATGCGCCCGATCTCGTCTGATCTCGGAAGCTAAGCAGTGTCGGGCCTAGTTAGTACCTGGATGGGAGACTGCCTGGGAATACCAGGTGCTGTAGGCTTTTTTGTGCTCCAAGTTCAGGAAGTGAGCCATTTCTCAATTGCCTTTCAAAACTGCAAGGTCTAGCCGACTAGATGCTTAAAAGTACAAAACTCACTAGGCCCAGAGCCTACGGCCACACCACACTGAATGCGCCCGATCTCGTCTGATCTCGGAAGCTAAGCAGTGTCGGGCCTAGTTAGTACCTGGATGGGAGACCGCCTGGGAATACCAGGTGCTGTAGGCTATTTTGTGCTCCATGATTAGTAATTGCGCAACTTCTCAATTACTTTTCAAATTTGGTATGTTTCCAAAATAATTTTATCCCGTTTTATAGCGGAAATGTTGGACAACATTATGAGGGCTGGAGCTACCTATTTACATATAATTAGCATACAGGTAGTGTGTTCATGGGTAATAAATCGACTTTCACATGTAATGCAGTACAGAGAATATTGAGTCCTTCAAGAGGCATGAAAGAAAGCCGTTATTGTGTTGATTGTTCTCTCCACCTCCCTGCAACAGAAACAGGATAGATGGATTAAAGTTATCCTACCAGACATAGGAGTCCTGAATGGGCCCACCAGTCTTATATATCTCGCCTGATCGAGCGCTGATCGAGCGATGAGCGTGGTATCATGTTGCAAGTGGCTGCATGGCTTAGCTTACTAAATGCAAATGCATAAGAGTAATATTCTTAGCATTACTCGAGCCTACGGCCACACCACACTGAATGCGCCCGATCTCGTCTGATCTCGGAAGCTAAGCAGTGTCGGGCCTAGTTAGTACCTGGATGGGAGACCGCCTGGGAATACCAGGTGCTGTAGGCTTTTTTGTGCTCCAAGTTCAGGAAGTGAGCCATTTCTCAATTGCCTTTCAAAACTGCAAGGTCTAGCCGACTAGGTGCTTAAAAGTACAAAACTCACTAGGCCCAGAGCCTACGGCCACACCACACTGAATGCGCCCGATCTCGTCTGATCTCGGAAGCTAAGCAGTGTCGGGCCTAGTTAGTACCTGGATGGGAGACCGCCTGGGAATACCAGGTGCTGTAGGCTTTTTTGTGCTCCAAGTTCAGGAAGTGAGCCATTTCTCAATTGCCTTTCAAAACTGCAAGGTCTAGCCGACTAGATGCTTAAAAGTACAAAACTCACTAGGACCAGAGCCTACGGCCACACCACACTGAATGCGCCCGATCTCGTCTGATCTCGGAAGCTAAGCAGTGTCGGGCCTAGTTAGTACCTGGATGGGAGACCGCCTGGGAATACCAGGTGCTGTAGGCTTTTTTGTGCTCCAAGTTCAGGAAGTGAGCCATTTCTCAATTGCCTTTCAAAACTGCAAGGTCTAGCCGACTAGATGCTTAAAAGTACAAAACTCACTAGGCCCAGAGCCTACGGCCACACCACACTGAATGCGCCCGATCTCGTCTGATCTCGGAAGCTAAGCAGTGTCAGGCCTAGTTAGTACCTGGATGGGAGACCGCCTGGGAATACCAGGTGCTGTAGGCTTTTTTGTGCTCCAAGTTCAGGAAGTGAGCCATTTCTCAATTGCCTTTCAAAACTGCAAGGTCTAGCCGACTAGATGCTTAAAAGTACAAAACTCACTAGGACCAGAGCCTACGGCCACACCACACTGAATGCGCCCGATCTCGTCTGATCTCGGAAGCTAAGCAGTGTCGGGCCTAGTTAGTACCTGGATGGGAGACCGCCTGGGAATACCAGGTGCTGTAGGCTTTTTTGTGCTCCAAGTTCAGGAAGTGAGCCATTTCTCAATTGCCTTTCAAAACTGCAAGGTCTAGCCGACTAGATGCTTAAAAGTACAAAACTCACTAGGCCCAGAGCCTACGGCCACACCACACTGAATGCGCCCGATCTCGTCTGATCTCGGAAGCTAAGCAGTGTCGGGCCTAGTTAGTACCTGGATGGGAGACCGCCTGGGAATACCAGGTGCTGTAGGCTATTTTGTGCTCCATGATTAGTAATTGCACAACTTCTCAATTACTTTTCAAATTTGGTATGTTTCCAAAATAATTTTATCCCGTTTTATAGCGGAAATGTTGGACAACATTATGAGGGCTGGAGCTACCTATTTACATATAATTAGCATACAGGTAGTGTGTTCATGGGTAATAAATCGACTTTCACATGTAATGCAGTACAGAGAATATTGAGTCCTTCAAGAGGCATGAAAGAAAGCCGTTATTGTGTTGATTGTTCTCTCCACCTCCCTGCAACAGAAACAGGATGGATGGATTAAAGTTATCCTACCAGACATAGGAGTCCTGAATGGGCCCACCAGTCTTATATATCTCGCCTGATCGAGCGCTGATCGAGCGATGAGCGTGGTATCATGTTGCAAGTGGCTGCATGGCTTAGCTTACTAAATGCAAATGCATAAGAGTAATATTCTTAGCATTACTAGAGCCTACGGCCACACCACACTGAATGCGCCCGATCTCGTCTGATCTCGGAAGCTAAGCAGTGTCGGGCCTAGTTAGTACCTGGATGGGAGACTGCCTGGGAATACCAGGTGCTGTAGGCTTTTTTGTGCTCCAAGTTCAGGAAGTGAGCCATTTCTCAATTGCCTTTCAAAACTGCAAGGTCTAGCCGACTAGATGCTTAAAAGTACAAAACTCACTAGGCCCAGAGCCTTCGGCTGCACCACACTGAATGCGCCCGATCTCGTCTGATCTCGGAAGCTAAGCAGTGTCGGGCCTAGTTAGTACCTGGATGGGAGACCGCCTGGGAATACCAGGTGCTGTAGGCTATTTTGTGCTCCATGATTAGTAATTGCGCAACTTCTCAATTACTTTTCAAATTTGGTATGTTTCCAAAATAATTTTATCCCGTTTTATAGCGGAAATGTTGGACAACATTATGAGGGCTGGAGCTACCTATTTACATATAATTAGCATACAGGTAGTGTGTTCATGGGTAATAAATCGACTTTCACATGTAATGCAGTACAGAGAATATTGAGTCCTTCAAGAGGCATGAAAGAAAGCCGTTATTGTGTTGATTGTTCTCTCCACCTCCCTGCAACAGAAACAGGATGGATGGATTAAAGTTATCCTACCAGACATAGGAGTCCTGAATGGGCCCACCAGTCTTATATATCTCGCCTGATCGAGCGCTGATCGAGCGATGAGCGTGGTATCATGTTGCAAGTGGCTGCATGGCTTAGCTTACTAAATGCAAATGCATAAGAGTAATATTCTTAGCATTACTCGAGTCTACGGCCACACCACACTGAATGCGCCCGATCTCGTCTGATCTCGGAAGCTAAGCAGTGTCGGGCCTAGTTAGTACCTGGATGGGAGACCGCCTGGGAATACCAGGTGCTGTAGGCTTTTTTGTGCTCCAAGTTCAGGAAGTGAGCCATTTCTCAATTGCCTTTCAAAACTGCAAGGTCTAGCCGACTAGGTGCTTAAAAGTACAAAACTCACTAGGCCCAGAGCCTACGGCCACACCACACTGAATGCGCCCGATCTCGTCTGATCTCGGAAGCTAAGCAGTGTCGGGCCTAGTTAGTACCTGGATGGGAGACCGCCTGGGAATACCAGGTGCTGTAGGCTTTTTTGTGCTCCAAGTTCAGGAAGTGAGCCATTTCTCAATTGCCTTTCAAAACTGCAAGGTCTAGCCGACTAGGTGCTTAAAAGTACAAAACTCACTAGGCCCAGAGCCTACGGCCACACCACACTGAATGCGCCCGATCTCGTCTGATCTCGGAAGCTAAGCAGTGTCGGGCCTAGTTAGTACCTGGATGGGAGACCGCCTGGGAATACCAGGTGCTGTAGGCTTTTTTGTGCTCCAAGTTCAGGAAGTGAGCCATTTCTCAATTGCCTTTCAAAACTGCAAGGTCTAGCCGACTAGATGCTTAAAAGTACAAAACTCACTAGGACCAGAGCCTACGGCCACACCACACTGAATGCGCCCGATCTCGTCTGATCTCGGAAGCTAAGCAGTGTCGGGCCTAGTTAGTACCTGGATGGGAGACCGCCTGGGAATACCAGGTGCTGTAGGCTTTTTTGTGCTCCAAGTTCAGGAAGTGAGCCATTTCTCAATTGCCTTTCAAAACTGCAAGGTCTAGCCGACTAGATGCTTAAAAGTACAAAACTCACTAGGCCCTGAGCCTACGGCCACACCACACTGAATGCGCCCGATCTCGTCTGATCTCGGAAGCTAAGCAGTGTCGGGCCTAGTTAGTACCTGGATGGGAGACCGCCTGGGAATACCAGGTGCTGTAGGCTATTTTGTGCTCCATGATTAGTAATTGCGCAACTTCTCAATTACTTTTCAAATTTGGTATGTTTCCAAAATAATTTTATCCCGTTTTATAGCGGAAATGTTGGACAACATTATGAGGGCTGGAGCTACCTATTTACATATAATTAGCATACAGGTAGTGTGTTCATGGGTAATAAATCGACTTTCACATGTAATGCAGAACAGAGAATATTGAGTCCTTCAAGAGGCATGAAAGAAAGCCGTTATTGTGTTGATTGTTCTCTCCACCTCCCTGCAACAGAAACAGGATGGATGGATTAAAGTTATCCTACCAGACATAGGAGTCCTGAATGGGCCCACCAGTCTTATATATCTCGCCTGATCGAGCGCTGATCGAGCGATGAGCGTGGTATCATGTTGCAAGTGGCTGCATGGCTTAGCTTACTAAATGCAAATGCATAAGAGTAATATTCTTAGCATTACTCGAGCCTACGGCCACACCACACTGAATGCGCCCGATCTCGTCTGATCTCGGAAGCTAAGCAGTGTCGGGCCTAGTTAGTACCTGGATGGGAGACCGCCTGGGAATACCAGGTGCTGTAGGCTTTTTTGTGCTCCAAGTTCAGGAAGTGAGCCATTTCTCAATTGCCTTTCAAAACTGCAAGGTCTAGCCGACTAGATGCTTAAAAGTACAAAACTCACTAGGCCCAGAACCTACGGCCACACCACACTGAATGCGCCCGATCTCGTCTGATCTCGGAAGCTAAGCAGTGTCGGGCCTAGTTAGTACCTGGATGGGAGACCGCCTGGGAATACCAGGTGCTGTAGGCTTTTTTGTGCTCCAAGTTCAGGAAGTGAGCCATTTCTCAATTGCCTTTCAAAACTGCAAGGTCTAGCCGACTAGATGCTTAAAAGTACAAAACTCACTAGGACCAGAGCCTACGGCCACACCACACTGAATGCGCCCGATCTCGTCTGATCTCGGAAGCTAAGCAGTGTCGGGCCTAGTTAGTACCTGGATGGGAGACCGCCTGGGAATACCAGGTGCTGTAGGCTTTTTTGTGCTCCAAGTTCAGGAAGTGAGCCATTTCTCAATTGCCTTTCAAAACTGCAAGGTCTAGCCGACTAGATGCTTAAAAGTACAAAACTCACTAGGCCCAGAGCCTACGGCCACACCACACTGAATGCGCCCGATCTCGTCTGATCTCGGAAGCTAAGCAGTGTCGGGCCTAGTTAGTACCTGGATGGGAGACCGCCTGGGAATACCAGGTGCTGTAGGCTATTTTGTGCTCCATGATTAGTAATTGCACAACTTCTCAATTACTTTTCAAATTTGGTATGTTTCCAAAATAATTTTATCCCGTTTTATAGCGGAAATGTTGGACAACATTATGAGGGCTGGAGCTACCTATTTACATATAATTAGCATACAGGTAGTGTGTTCATGGGTAATAAATCGACTTTCACATGTAATGCAGTACAGAGAATATTGAGTCCTTCAAGAGGCATGAAAGAAAGCCGTTATTGTGTTGATTGTTCTCTCCACCTCCCTGCAACAGAAACAGGATGGATGGATTAAAGTTATCCTACCAGACATAGGAGTCCTGAATGGGCCCACCAGTCTTATATATCTCGCCTGATCGAGCGCTGATCGAGCGATGAGCGTGGTATCATGTTGCAAGTGGCTGCATGGCTTAGCTTACTAAATGCAAATGCATAAGAGTAATATTCTTAGCATTTCTAGAGCCTACGGCCACACCACACTGAATGCGCCCGATCTCGTCTGATCTCGGAAGCTAAGCAGTGTCGGGCCTAGTTAGTATCTGGATGGGAGACTGCCTGGGAATACCAGGTGCTGTAGGCTTTTTTGTGCTCCAAGTTCAGGAAGTGAGCCATTTCTCAATTGCCTTTCAAAACTGCAAGGTCTAGCCGACTAGATGCTTAAAAGTACAAAACTCACTAGGCCCAGAGCCTACGGCCACACCACACTGAATGTGCCCGATCTCGTCTGATCTCGGAAGCTAAGCAGTGTCGGGCCTAGTTAGTACCTGGATGGGAGACCGCCTGGGAATACCAGGTGCTGTAGGCTATTTTGTGCTCCATGATTAGTAATTGCGCAACTTCTCAATTACTTTTCAAATTTGGTATGTTTCCAAAATAATTTTATCCCGTTTTATAGCGGAAATGTTGGACAACATTATGAGGGCTGGAGCTACCTATTTACATATAATTAGCATACAGGTAGTGTGTTCATGGGTAATAAATCGACTTTCACATGTAATGCAGTACAGAGAATATTGAGTCCTTCAAGAGGCATGAAAGAAAGCCGTTATTGTGTTGATTGTTCTCTCCACCTCCCTGCAACAGAAACAGGATGGATGGATTAAAGTTATCCTACCAGACATAGGAGTCCTGAATGGGCCCACCAGTCTTATATATCTCGCCTGATCGAGCGCTGATCGAGCGATGAGCGTGGTATCATGTTGCAAGTGGCTGCATGGCTTAGCTTACTAAATGCAAATGCATAAGAGTAATATTCTTAGCATTACTCGAGCCTACGGCCACACCACACTGAATGCGCCCGATCTCGTCTGATCTCGGAAGCTAAGCAGTGTCGGGCCTAGTTAGTACCTGGATGGGAGACCGCCTGGGAATACCAGGTGCTGTAGGCTTTTTTGTGCTCCAAGTTCAGGAAGTGAGCCATTTCTCAATTGCCTTTCAAAACTGCAAGGTCTAGCCGACTAGGTGCTTAAAAGTACAAAACTCACTAGGCCCAGAGCCTACGGCCACACCACACTGAATGCGCCCGATCTCGTCTGATCTCGGAAGCTAAACAGTGTCGGGCCTAGTTAGTACCTGGATGGGAGACCGCCTGGGAATACCAGGTGCTGTAGGCTTTTTTGTGCTCCAAGTTCAGGAAGTGAGCCATTTCTCAATTGCCTTTCAAAACTGCAAGGTCTAGCCGACTAGATGCTTAAAAGTACAAAACTCACTAGGACCAGAACCTACGGCCACACCACACTGAATGCGCCCGATCTCGTCTGATCTCGGAAGCTAAGCAGTGTCGGGCCTAGTTAGTACCTGGATGGGAGACCGCCTGGGAATACCAGGTGCTGTAGGCTTTTTTGTGCTCCAAGTTCAGGAAGTGAGCCATTTCTCAATTGCCTTTCAAAACTGCAAGGTCTAGCCGACTAGATGCTTAAAAGTACAAAACTCACTATGCCCTGAGCCTACGGCCACACCACACTGAATGCGCCCGATCTCGTCTGATCTCGGAAGCTAAGCAGTGTCGGGCCTAGTTAGTACCTGGATGGGAGACCGCCTGGGAATACCAGGTGCTGTAGGCTATTTTGTGCTCCATGATTAGTAATTGCACAACTTCTCAATTACTTTTCAAATTTGGTATGTTTCCAAAATAATTTTATCCCGTTTTATAGCGGAAATGTTGGACAACATTATGAGGGCTGGAGCTACCTATTTACATATAATTAGCATACAGGTAGTGTGTTCATGGGTAATAAATCGACTTTCACATGTAATGCAGTACAGAGAATATTGAGTCCTTCAAGAGGCATGAAAGAAAGCCGTTATTGTGTTGATTGTTCTCTCCACCTCCCTGCAACAGAAACAGGATGGATGGATTAAAGTTATCCTACCAGACATAGGAGTCCTGAATGGGCCCACCAGTCTTATATATCTCGCCTGATCGAGCCTGATGATCGAGCGATGAGCGTGGTATCATGTTGCAAGTGGCTGCATGGCTTAGCTTACTAAATGCAAATGCATAAGAGTAATATTCTTAGCATTACTCGAGCCTACGGCCACACCACACTGAATGCGCCCGATCTCGTCTGATCTCGGAAGCTAAGCAGTGTCGGGCCTAGTTAGTACCTGGATGGGAGACTGCCTGGGAATACCAGGTGCTGTAGGCTTTTTTGTGCTCCAAGTTCAGGAAGTGAGCCATTTCTCAATTGCCTTTCAAAACTGCAAGGTCTAGCCGACTAGATGCTTAAAAGTACAAAACTCACTAGGCCCAGAGCCTACGGCCACACCACACTGAATGCGCCCGATCTCGGAAGCTAAGCAGTGTCGGGCCTAGTTAGTACCTGGATGGGAGACTGCCTGGGAATACCAGGTGCTGTAGGCTTTTTTGTGCTCCAAGTTCAGGAAGTGAGCCATTTCTCAATTGCCTTTCAAAACTGCAAGGTCTAGCCGACTAGATGCTTAAAAGTACAAAACTCACTAGGCCCAGAGCCTACGGCCACACCACACTGAATGCGCCCGATCTCGTCTGATCTCGGAAGCTAAGCAGTGTCGGGCCTAGTTAGTACCTGGATGGGAGACCGCCTGGGAATACCAGGTGCTGTAGGCTATTTTGTGCTCCATGATTAGTAATTGCGCAACTTCTCAATTACTTTTCAAATTTGGTATGTTTCCAAAATAATTTTATCCCGTTTTATAGCGGAAATGTTGGACAACATTATGAGGGCTGGAGCTACCTATTTACATATAATTAGCATACAGGTAGTGTGTTCATGGGTAATAAATCGACTTTCACATGTAATGCAGTACAGAGAATATTGAGTCCTTCAAGAGGCATGAAAGAAAGCCGTTATTGTGTTGATTGTTCTCTCCACCTCCCTGCAACAGAAACAGGATGGATGGATTAAAGTTATCCTACCAGACATAGGAGTCCTGAATGGGCCCACCAGTCTTATATATCTCGCCTGATCGAGCGCTGATCGAGCGATGAGCGTGGTATCATGTTGCAAGTGGCTGCATGGCTTAGCTTACTAAATGCAAATGCATAAGAGTAATATTCTTAGCATTACTCGAGCCTACGGCCACACCACACTGAATGCGCCCGATCTCGTCTGATCTCGGAAGCTAAGCAGTGTCGGGCCTAGTTAGTACCTGGATGGGAGACCGCCTGGGAATACCAGGTGCTGTAGGCTTTTTTGTGCTCCAAGTTCAGGAAGTGAGCCATTTCTCAATTGCCTTTCAAAACTGCAAGGTCTAGCCGACTAGATGCTTAAAAGTACAAAACTCACTAGGCCCAGAGCCTACGGCCACACCACACTGAATGCGCCCGATCTCGTCTGATCTCGGAAGCTAAGCAGTGTCGGGCCTAGTTAGTACCTGGATGGGAGACCGCCTGGGAATACCAGGTGCTGTAGGCTTTTTTGTGCTCCAAGTTCAGGAAGTGAGCCATTTCTCAATTGCCTTTCAAAACTGCAAGGTCTAGCCGACTAGATGCTTAAAAGTACAAAACTCACTAGGACCAGAGCCTACGGCCACACCACACTGAATGCGCCCGATCTCGGAAGCTAAGCAGTGTCGCGCCTAGTTAGTACCTGGATGGGAGACCGCCTGGGAATACCAGGTGCTGTAGGCTTTTTTGTGCTCCAAGTTCAGGAAGTGAGCCATTTCTCAATTGCCTTTCAAAACTGCAAGGTCTAGCCGACTAGATGCTTAAAAGTACAAAACTCACTAGGCCCAGAGCCTACGGCCACACCACACTGAATGCGTCTGATCTCGGAAACTAAACAGTGTCGGGCCTAGTTAGTACCTGGATGGGAGACCGCCTGGGAATACCAGGTGCTGTAGGCTATTTTGTGCTCCATGATTAGTAATTGCACAACTTCTCAATTACTTTTCAAATTTGGTATGTTTCCAAAATAATTTTATCCCGTTTTATAGCGGAAATGTTGGACAACATTATGAGGGCTGGAGCTACCTATTTACATATAATTAGCATACAGGTAGTGTGTTCATGGGTAATAAATCGACTTTCACATGTAATGCAGTACAGAGAATATTGAGTCCTTCAAGAGGCATGAAAGAAAGCCGTTATTGTGTTGATTGTTCTCTCCACCTCCCTGCAACAGAAACAGGATGGATGGATTAAAGTTATCCTACCAGACATAGGAGTCCTGAATGGGCCCACCAGTCTTATATATCTCGCCTGATCGAGCGCTGATCGAGCGATGAGCGTGGTATCATGTTGCAAGTGGCTGCATGGCTTAGCTTACTAAATGCAAATGCATAAGAGTAATATTCTTAGCATTACTAGAGCCTACGGCCACACCACACTGAATGCGCCGGCCACACCACACTGAATGCGCCCGATCTCGTCTGATCTCGGAAGCTAAGCAGTGTCGGGCCTAGTTAGTACCTGGATGGGAGACTGCCTGGGAATACCAGGTGCTGTAGGCTTTTTTGTGCTCCAAGTTCAGGAAGTGAGCCATTTCTCAATTGCCTTTCAAAACTGCAAGGTCTAGCCGACTAGATGCTTAAAAGTACAAAACTCACTAGGCCCAGAGCCTACGGCCACACCACACTGAATGCGCCCGATCTCGTCTGATCTCGGAAGCTAAGCAGTGTCGGGCCTAGTTAGTACCTGGATGGGAGACCGCCTGGGAATACCAGGTGCTGTAGGCTATTTTGTGCTCCATGATTAGTAATTGCGCAACTTCTCAATTACTTTTCAAATTTGGTATGTTTCCAAAATAATTTTATCCCGTTTTATAGCGGAAATGTTGGACAACATTATGAGGGCTGGAGCTACCTATTTACATATAATTAGCATACAGGTAGTGTGTTCATGGGTAATAAATCGACTTTCACATGTAATGCAGTACAGAGAATATTGAGTCCTTCAAGAGGCATGAAAGAAAGCCGTTATTGTGTTGATTGTTCTCTCCACCTCCCTGCAACAGAAACAGGATGGATGGATTAAAGTTATCCTACCAGACATAGGAGTCCTGAATGGGCCCACCAGTCTTATATATCTCGCCTGATCGAGCGCTGATCGAGCGATGAGCGTGGTATCATGTTGCAAGTGGCTGCATGGCTTAGCTTACTAAATGCAAATGCATAAGAGTAATATTCTTAGCATTACTCGAGCCTACGGCCACACCACACTGAATGCGCCCGATCTCGTCTGATCTCGGAAGCTAAGCAGTGTCGGGCCTAGTTAGTACCTGGATGGGAGACCGCCTGGGAATACCAGGTGCTGTAGGCTTTTTTGTGCTCCAAGTTCAGGAAGTGAGCCATTTCTCAATTGCCTTTCAAAACTGCAAGGTCTAGCCGACTAGATGCTTAAAAGTACAAAACTCACTAGGTCCAGAGCCTACGGCCACACCACACTGAATGCGCGCGATCTCGTCTGATCTCGGAAGCTAAGCAGTGTCGGGCCTAGTTAGTACCTGGATGGGAGACCGCCTGGGAATACCAGGTGCTGTAGGCTTTTTTGTGCTCCAAGTTCAGGAAGTGAGCCATTTCTCAATTGCCTTTCAAAACTGCAAGGTCTAGCCGACTAGATGCTTAAAAGTACAAAACTCACTGGGACCAGAGCCTACGGCCACACCACACTGAATGCGCCCGATCTCGTCTGATCTCGGAAGCTAAGCAGTGTCGGGCCTAGTTAGTACCTGGATGGGAGACCGCCTGGGAATACCAGGTGCTGTAGGCTTTTTTGTGCTCCAAGTTCAGGAAGTGAGCCATTTCTCAATTGCCTTTCA